>NC_056748.1:672871442-672958942 GCF_019279795.1 Protopterus annectens | reverse complement strand
TCTGCCACCTAGCCTCCTTTTCACCCAATTTATTCTTTATGCTTCCCCCTGTGGGATTCCCTTTTATGCATTCTAATATGCCAAAATTGAAGGAATCACAGTGTTATCTACCATCTAGATGCCTCCATAATGCATTTTTGAATCTTGTTTCTTTATTCTATAACAATGATCATAGATTCTGTTTCTAAGGCATCTATCAATCTTGCCCACATAGAAACAAGGGCATTTAGTGCACTTCGCCAAATACACAAGACGGGAAGTTCTGCAGTTACCCTTTTGAAACCTAACTTCAGTTCTATTTGTATCTTCCAAACATAGGGAAGAAACCTTAATAATTAGACTGCACTGATTACATTTCCTGCATTTAGTAGTGCCAACACAATTATAATTGTGGTTATAGTTCATGGTTTTCCTTTCCAATTTCATTTTCAAGTTACTTCCATTTCTGGATACAAATTTGGGTGCCTCCCCCACTGTCTTAAATACAGTGTTGTCAGTTTTCGAAATATTCCAGTTGTCTGCTATTATTTTCTTTATATCCCTTGCTTGGGGGGCGTATTGTAATATACATGACCTAGTAAATTCATTTAAGTCCTGGTCTTCCTTGTTCATATTAACCCTTACAATTTTGTTTATACCTATCCCTAAAAGAGGTTTATATTTTTCCCCCATTCCTTCTTCACATATTCCTTAATGTCCACTATCATACCTATAGGATATCCTCTATTCTTGAACATATTTCCTATAACATCCAATTCAATGACAAAATCAGAATAATCCGAGGTCATTCTAGCAGCCCTTATACACTGATCTTTTATAATACTCCTTTTCTGTCTACTGGGATGGCAACTGGAATACTGTAAATAGACATTACTGAAGGTATCTTTCCCAAAAATATTAGATTTAAATCTACCATTTTCCACAGTTATACGAGTATCCAAATAGGATATGGACTTCTTATCAATATTGAACATGAATTTTAAATAATCACACCTTGCATTTAAATATGCTTTAAAATCATTTAGCTTACTCTCATTACCCTTCCAAATTAAAAAAATATCATCCAAAAACCACAAGTAACACAAAATATTATCATTCCAATCTGTTTGTAATACATTTTCTGTTTCCCAAGCTAATACAAATAAATTGGAAAAAATGGGGTGCAAGCTGCCCCCATAGCTACCCCTTTACCTTGCCTATAGTATTCACCTTCAAACAATATGTAATTATGAATCAGAACTAATTCCATAAATTCCATAATTAAAGATGCTTTGTCCCACGTCAAACTACCGTATTTTTCAATACTGTTGTTGAATCTATTCAACCCTTCCTCCTGAGGTATACTCGAAAAAAGATCCACTACATCTATAGTAACTAGAAACATATCAGATGTGACAAGTCCTGGTACTAATCTTCCTAGTAAATCCCATGAATCAATTACTATTTGCATTATTCTGTCGTATATGGGTTTCAACCAGGTGTCGATCAATTTTCCGAAAGGAAAGGTTTTGGATCTATTTCCGGATATTATAGGGTGAAATGGGGGATCAATTATATCTTTATATACCTTGGTTATACCTACTATGGTACTAATAATAGGGTGTTCCACCTTCAAAAAATCATACATGTCCACATCAATCCTTTCATCCAATAATAATTCCTCCAATAATAAATCAATTTTATGGTAACCAATATTAACTTTGTTGATGGATGATATATCATAATTCCCTGAATTCAACAATATGCTATTAATTTTATTTACATATTCAACAATTTCATAGATAACTGCCCCCATCAGGTTTCATAATTCTTATACTTTTATTTCTCTGTATTTCTTTCAATAGTTCAAATTCGTTATATTCTAAATTGTATTTATTTTTAGAGAATTTACTTTTATTCCTATGATCATATATCTCATCTATGACCACCTTCTCAAATATAGCTAAAGTGTGGTTCACTGAGGGTGTGAAGGTGCTCTTCTTTTTAAACTTGTTGGGCTGAGTTGTTCTTTTTCCACTGAAATATATAGCTAAATTCAGTTTTCTTAAATACTTTTTAAAATCCAGTATATAATCCACTACATTAATAGTATTGTTGGGAACATATTTCATTCCTTTAGATAATAACTTAAAATAGTCCTCTTTGAGTTCTATTTGTGTATAATTAAATATACTAAATTCTCCTAAACTATAATGTATGTCATTATGCCTTGTTATCCCTAATTTCCCTAATTTCTCTTCCAGTTGTTTCTGCTCCTGTGGTCCGGTTGATTTTCCCATTGGTTTGCCTTCCACTTTCTCTGACCTCTGTATTTCCCCCTGTTTGGGGCCTGCCAATTTATGTTGCCCCCTAAAAAATCAGGAGTATATAAATTCCTTCCTTGCCTTACTTTATTGTTGTATTTATCCTGCTTGTGTCCCTGATTATCATCACCCTTATCATTCTGGTTAGATTCACGTAAATTAGGTCCCCATCTGTAAGCCTCCCCCTTTTCATAGTGTTGCATATCCCTTCTCATTTTCTTACACTTTATGTCATATTGTTTTTTTATTTGATTCTCAACCCATGCATATTGTGCATTGAGAAAATTCACATTCGTCAAATAATAGGTCATTAGTAATAATATGATCCAACTGCTCTAACTCAGACATTAAACCACATATTTTTTTGTCATTACAAGATACTATAAACTTCATAAAGGTAAAACCAAAATTGTCAAACGGTTTCATACATTTGTTTGTACTACCCTCATCCATATCAATTCCCATGGAGTATTTGAAAAACCTTAGTCCCATAGGAACAATACCAGTATCCAAACATTTTTTCAAATACATATTGTCCAGTTGGATACTATTGAGTACTTTGAGTTTCTTTCCAAACTCTTGTATGTACTCCTTTACAGTCCTATTCTCCGGTTGATTGTTGTCATTGTCTCTCTTTGTACTGGCATCCTTTAAATCACCATTAAAATCTAAATTAGTGACTAGAAAGCTGTTTAAATCATAGCGCTTGTGAGAATCATTGTTTTTATGTAAATTGGGAGCTAGTACAGTACCTGTATGCGTAGGTTGTCCTACCATAGCATATGTTCTCTTGGGCGCAACTCGTTTGGGTTTTGCGCCCGAAATATTATATTCGACCTCCGATCCACATCCACGCTGATAAAAAGGTGGCCCACACCTTCATTGTCTGTATTGTTGGATCGATAAGAGGCTACTTCTTTCAGTCCCACGCCTTTGCCTTGACCGTTTGGAATGGAATCCGTTACTCTACATCCACAAGGCATACGTGGTGATGTCATCTTCCATTCATTTGAACCATTCAAATCAGGCTGACTAATCAAATCAATCAGCTGAGTGAGTTCTCCCTTAATGATAGCCATCTCTGACTGCAACTTATGTATGTCGTCCCTTCTGGGGGCAAATATGGAGGGTAATTCATCCAAGGAATCCATGTCCTCCCTCAACTATGAACACTGTATGTGCCTGGAACAGTCGACCAAATAACAAAAAAAACACCAGTTTCTGTTCACAGACTCTGCATATAAATGCACTACACAACAACCAATATTCCGGTAAATCCATTTATTAATAAAATAATAAAAAAATAAAAATATGTTGTCTTTTACATATGAGTTAAGCGCCTTCATCTACTCCATGTAGACTTCATCAGAACAATTCTTTATTGCCACAGCTGGCTTAAATATAATCATCAGCCAATCTCCTACTTCAGCTCATTACAATTACATGGATAAATCAGAATTTAAAGTGCTCAGTGCTTAATTTCCTTGTCGATCGCCTTTTTTTTTAAAAAAAATCATGTCATATCTATTAAAACTTCCTGTATTTTGTATATATATCATCAAATATATATAAACATTTGGATACAAATAAACACAGTTTATAAAAAACTTGCTGTTCCATTAATTACTAATATAAAAGTATAAAACCATCCTTACTATCACCATATCCCAGTGCTTGTGCCTCAAAACCGTCCTAACTACCCACTTTTCTCTTTCAAGGACAGCAGTGTCCATATTAGGCACCATATTGCCTACAGAAAGGTAGAAAATGAAAGCAATTTGTGCTTGATTTGATTTTTTTAAGAAAGATTAAAAAATAAACTTACTTCAGATGAATATGTAATTTTGGAGATCAAAATGTGGTGATGTTTGATGTTAAACTGGATACAAAAGTTGAAAAACATTTGTTTTCTTTCAGTCATATTGCTGATGTATAAAAATGAAACCACTTTTACATACTCCCTCATGGTCTAGCAATATTATACAAAGGAAATGAATTTTCCTATTTCTTTTACTTTCCTAAAGATTATAAAGTACATATGTGACAAAATTCTGTTTCTGAATTTTCACACTCCTGAACCTATATACTATACATCTGTTAAAGTAGATCAAGATAGTCTAAATTGAAGAAGCAAAAGGCAGAATTAGGATTCACTTCACAATTTCCATTGCAAGTACAGAGGATTACATTTTGCACATTCTCTTAAGGGGGAAATGATTGCAGCCTTAATCACAGCTGCAGCACAGACCAGCAACAAGGATGGCAACCAGTCTGGCTTTGTGGATGTGCAGATCTCAGAAACAGAACAATTCATCTTTTCCTCAGAGGACTTAAAAACCCATCTGCATTTAAAGAGACGAACTAGAGGCCAAAGCTTTGGAATTAGAATCAGCAAAGAGAATAAGGCATATGTAGGCTGAAGAAAATGAGAGACTGTGGCAGGCAAAACAGACGGAATTAGAGGCAGCAGAAAGAATGTGACGTTTGGAGGCCAAAGAAAATGAGAAACAGAGGCAACATGAAAAGGAAATACTGGCCCTTTGCCAGGGTCATGAAGGTAATGGGGAGGGGAGTAACTGAACCCCTGAAGCAACAAAGGTCTGTAATTTTCTTCCTCAGTTTTACAGAGGGTGATGATTTTGATAGTTTTATTCATATATTTGAAAGAGTATGTAGATTTTTATAGTTTTATTCATATATTTGAAAGAGTATGCAAACAGTATAATGTTGATCAAGGGCATGGAAGACTTCCTGAGCCCCTTACTCCATGGTAAAGCCGTAACTGCTACTTCTAAATTGTCTGATACTGATTGCTTACACTATGATACAGTTAAAAATGCTTTTTGGATTGTTTTAAGTTCACACCTGAAGCTTAGAGAAAATGTTCTGTGAGCATTGACGCAAGGCAGTTGAAAGTGCGTGTGATTGTATTGCTGTGTTAAGCCCTTATTTTCATAGGTGGGTGAGTGGGTGTCAGTTCACTACTTTTAAAAGGCTAGCAGACCTTTTGGTGAGGGAACAAGCACTTAACACTTTGCTTGAGGACATGAGACTCTGGTTGGCAGACTAAGAATGCAACTCTGCAGATGAGCTGAGGAAATAGGGAAATCTCTACTTAGCATGCAGGGCAGCACTGCATAGGAAAGGGATACCCAGTGCTGCACATGGATATAAGGGAAACAATGGTGGACAGTCTAACCCACCCCAACAGAGTCCACCAGTAACAGGGGAAGCCACTAGTTCAGGTAGACAGCCAGGATAAGGGTTAAATATTTTAAATGCAACCAGGGGGCCATGTAGCATACAGGTGTCCATGGAGGCAAGGTGGGGAACAAATGTTGGAGGAGACAGCAAGTGCGAATAACAGAATGCTAGTGGTAAGTTATCTGGAGACAACAGTGGGTATGAAGCTACCACCAGAGTTTGTAGACTATCTTGGTGGATGAAAACAGGCCACTGGCAAGAGAGGCACAGCCTCTGATATAACCATTGTGAAGCCTGCAGTGGTTAAAGAGGAGCAGTACTTGCTTAGGGCAGTCCACTACTGTCAGAGCTTTAGGAGGGATCCAATTCCAAATGTTTTTGGTCAGGTTCACCTTAACTGGGGGGGTGGAAAAGGGAGCAAGCAAGTAGGTGTGTTTGAATATATCCCTGTAGATGGCTTGACATGGAATGATTTTGATATTGCAGTATCTTGTGTGCATGCAGTGACATGCAGTCAGGACTGGAGGAGGGTATATGGATCTGCTAACCTGAGCAAGAACCAGACAGACCACAGCCCTGAAGCCAGGACTGGTGATTTGGCTAATTCAGGGAAGGAGCTACACTGTAGCAGTGAACCTGAAGATGAGCCACAGCTGCTGGAAGGTACTGATGTTCTCTTGGACAGAGTGACTGTAAGACCAGATGTCAGTGGTAGGTCCCAGACTTACAGTGAGTCACATCTGTCAGAAGATACCAGACTTCCTGTGGAAGGGGAACTGGAAAAAGTCAGAAAGACAGAGTTGAGACAGGCTCAGTTCTCAGACCCTACAAAACAAGGCTTGAGGGAGGTAGCTAGGGAGGTGGCCAATTCTCAAGGAAAAGGGGATTCTGTATACTGGAACTAAGTATCACTGTATAGAGAATGGACCCCTGAGGGAGGGCTAGAAGTTGAGAGAATATAGCAACTGGTAGTACCCAGAGCCTACTGTCTGGCACTTCTACCCATAGCCCATGACATTTCCTTTGCAGGTCATATGGGCATAAAGAGTACCAAGTGATGTATTATGCAGAACTTTTATTGGCCTCAGATTGCCAGGGATGTAACAGGGTACTGCAGGACCTCTGAGCAATGGCAAAAAGTAGGAAAGGCAGGAAATAAGGTCAAAGTTCCTTTGATGCCTTTGCCTGTGAGTGAGGAGCTGTTTCAAAGGGTAGCTATGAATATCATGGGGCCTCTGAGTTCCACAGGGAAGAAGTATGTCCTAATGGTAGTAGATTATGCTACCAGAGACCCTGAGGCAGTGGCTCTGTCTTCCATTGAAGCAGTAAAAGTGGCAAATGCTTTATTAGAGATTTTCAGCAGGGTAGGTTTCCCAAAATAAGTACTGATTGACAGAGGTGCCAATTTCATGTCAGACCTGCTGGCTTGTCTGTTGGAATGCTGTGGGGTAAAGCACCGGAAAATCACCCCCTTATCATCCCCAGACTAATGGTATTGTGGAGAGGTTAAACTCTACACTAAAGACCATGCTACAGGCATTTGCAGACCAGTTTAAGAGACTGCGACAAATACTTGCCCCATCTGCTGTTTGCTTGCAGAGAAGTGTAGATCAGAGCATGTGTATGAAACTTTAAGAAGCATTTCCAGAGGTAGCACATGCATATAAATAGTGAGCACATGCAAGCAGCAGTTCCACTTTGAGAAAAGAGACAGAGTGTATTCATGTATGAGTGCAGTAGTCAGTCGGTTTATAAGTTTAAGTTTAAGTTACAAATCCTCATTTCTGATGTGTTTGTATGTAATAAAGCTGCTTCAACAGGACCCATGAATGTTCATCTGGTTTATACTGACCAGACAAGCAATAAGAAGTACCCATAGGATAGGAAGAGGGGACCTCTAGATTTGATTTGTGATGAGTGGGAGGGATTATGTGAATCCCACAAGTAGTCTGTTGTGGGATATGTCCTAAACCTCAGAACAAGGCTTAGGGAGCTCATGGACTTGGCCTGTGAGAACTTGGCATGAGTCCATCAGCAGAAAAAGGTCTGGTATGATGGGAATGCTAAACCCAGAGAGTGTGGTGTGTGACAACAGATGATGGCACTCATTCCTGTCAGATACAATAAGCTGGAGGCAGCTTGGGAGGGACTCTTCAAAGTTGTAAGGAAGGTCAGTGATGTTAACTACATGGTAGAACTGCTAGTCAGGAGGCAAAAGCATAGACTGTACCATGTTAACATAATGAAACCTTACCATCACAGGAAGGCCCTTGCACTAAGTATTTGCTGGAGGAGGCAGGAGGAGTCTGAAAGAGATCTATGGCTACAGCAAGCCAGCCAGCAAAATGGCAGGGACTATTGTGGAGCCTAGAGTTGCAGGCATATGATATGACAGTGCTGCACTGTAGTGAGGTTAGCAATGCCAAGGCAAATGATATCTCAAAACAGGGTATGCAGTAATGTATTCCCAGCAAAGTTTATTTCTGTCAAGCCATTTTTCTCAATGGTTACTTGAAAAACTAGCTTGAGTCTTTGAAGAGGGGAGAGATGTGATGATATCGGCTAGTGCCAGCATAGCCAGCTGGAGTTTTGTAAATAATGATATCCTTTGAATATCAAACTTATGTGTAGAAGATGCTTGTGTTACAAATGTATGGGAACTGTATGACATTTGAATATCAAACTGATTTGTACAGATGCTTATGTTACAAATGTATTAGAACTGCATGGCATTTGAATACCAAACTGAGTTGTACAGGTGTTTATGTTACAAATATATTAGAACTGCATGGCATTTGAATATCAAAATGTATTTGTAAAGTTGTTAGTGTTGAAAAATGTATAAACAGTGGGTCCTACTGGACAGAGAAGTAAAATACATGTGAGACTGCATTTATATATGTTAGCAAAGGACCCAGGAAGAGCAGAGGTTAACCAGCTACCTTACTTTAAGAAAAATAAAGGAAAGGTAAATGAGCTGTTAAACCATCAAAAGAGCATCCCACAGTGATGAATATGATCGTAGACATTAGGTCTGGAAGAAGCTATTGTTTATTACTGTCTCTAAAGAAGAGACGAAGTACTGTAATTGTTTCATGGCTCCAGGGCACTGCCATAAACATTTAGATGTGTACTGTAGCTGTCAATGCTAAATTGCTGTCTCAGCTTCAAAGGGAGATACTGTAAAAACCTAGAGTCAGATGACCAGATGAGGTCATTCTGTCAGCCATCTTGGAAATTATGTTTTACATATTACAGTAGGAAATCTGTCACTATTGAGTATACTGTGTTGGGCCTGACAAGAAGGACCATTCACCACATTCTCCAGGTGCAACTAACACTAGGTAAAACTGCAATCCAAATTTTAGCTTGCTACAGATCCCTCACCATGTCCCAAAATTCTCACTACACCTTTCTAAACATTCTGGAAAATATTAAGATACAAACACACCTTAATACTGGGTGATTTCAACTACCCTGCCATTAACTGGGAAAACTACTCGTGTATCAACACCTTTGCCCAACGGTTCTTGGAATTCATAAATTCCAATGCCCTGGATCAACTAATCCATAGTTCCACCAGGGGCTCCAATATCCTAGATCTGGTCATTACCAACATGGGAAATCGATGCTCCACACCTATGGTCACCCCCTCATTGGTCAGGTCTGACCATAAGCTAATCACCCTTAACATCCACATCCCACCCCCCAATAAGGAAACCTCCATAAAAAAACGTCTCCAAAGCCAACGTCATGCTACTCAAGTCAGAAGTGACAAAAGTCATGACACACATACAGATGGGAACTGAAAGTTCGACTGCTGAATCCTACACTAAGGCACTGTATGAGCACATCCACTCATGCATGAATCGTGCCATCCCAAATAGAACCAAGATGCTCTCCTCCAAAAAAACGAAGCCAATCTGGTGGTCCGCTGTGTAAAAGAGAACACAAAGATCAATGCACGTAAGGTTCAAGTAAGGCACCCTTTATTACTTGCAGCAAGGAGACAAAGCATGTAAGTACAAGGTTTGTCTGATTTTCCATAGTTCAGCATGCTATTCTTATACAGTTCTCTGCATGCACACAAGAAAATATTGTTAGATTTACTGCTGACATGGTCAGAAAAGAAGATATTGTTAGATTTACTGCTGACATGGTCAGAAAATTGCTGTCTTGCAAAAACATGTTTGAGAAAAACAACCTGGCCTTGGGCTAATTTCAGCCCTCTTTGTTTCTCATACTTCTTCAGCTGTCCAGTTCTTGATATGATACATTTGCCTAGGGTCAAGATGCAACCCTGGCCTCAATACACATTCTGCTGACTATGGTAGATTTTCAAGCGCCAATTGTTCTCTTATCAAGGTTTCCTGCAGCTGCACATATTTCACACAGAATAAGCAGAATAAACGTATTAATTTCTTTTTAACCCTAAATGCATCTAAGCTTGCACATTGCAGTTATACATTTTCTTAACACCCTGCCATAAACAAACTTTACAACAAAAGGAAGAAACTGTTGCAGAAAGAGGAAAATCCCAGAATACAAAAATCTCCCTTACCAGCCTCAGTAAGAGAGATCCCCCATAAAATCCTCCAAAGCTAGTTATGAAAATAAAATTGCCAAAGACAACCGCAAGGCATTCTATAACTATGTCAAGAATCTAAATGGCAATGCTCAGATCTGTTCTGAGCTACAACAGAATGGCATTAAATATACTGATCCCAAGGATATTGCCCATATCCTGGCAGATCAATTCAGTGACAACTTCACCCTCCTCTCACCCCCTAAACAGCCCATCTCAATACCGGAAGATTGCCAAATTCCGGTAATAACGGCCACACAGGTAAAAAACACACTCTCCAACGCTAAGAATACAGCATCCATAGAACCAGATGACATCCTGGGCTGTGCATTACACGAACTACAAAATGAACTGGCACCTCACCTAAGTGTCATGTTTAATCATAGCCTCATCTCAGGTTTTGTGCCCACTGAGTGGTGCACAGCTACAGTTAGCCCACTCCACAAGGGGGGATCCAACTTGGATCCCGGGAACTACCACCCCATCAGTCTGATGAGCCTAATCTGCAAGGCCATGGAAGTATTATCATGGAACTTATAAACAAAGACATTGGTAACCTTCAAACACTGGATCCCACCCAGTTTGGGTTCATGAATGGCCAATCTTGTCTTCTGAACCTGACTGACTTCTTAAAATCAGTCTCCAGAGCTGTGGATGAGGGTAAGGCAGTCCACACAGTCTATATGGACCTCACCAAGGCCTTTGACACCATCCCCTACTGTGGAATCATAGATAGACTTACTAAGCTGGGCATTAATCTCTACATCACTCGATGGGTTGCCAACTGGCTTACTGACAGAACCCACACTGTAAAAGTAGCCAACTCCAAATCCAGCTCCAGACATGTGACAAGTGGAGTACCTCAGGGTTCAGTCCTGGGACCGCACTTATTTGGCATTTACTTCTCTGAAGTACAGGCCAACACTAAGGGACTCTGGTTAACAAAGTTCGCAGATGACTGCAAACTGGGAGCCATTACTGAATCCCCAAATGATGTAGATACTCTACAAAAGGGCCTTACAGAAACAGATGCTTGGTGCCAGAGCAATGGGCTCAAGCTCAATGCCAAGAAATGCATAGATATCCCCTTTGGGAAAAAACATGTACCCGTGAATTAGCACATAGGTGGCAGTACACTAAACACCAAAAGTGTGATAAGAGACTTAGGGACACAGGTGGACAGTGGACTGACCTTCGATAACCACATTGCCACAACAGTCAGGAAATCCTTCTTTGTGGCACACCTCATCACTAAGGGCTTTTCATCCAGAAAAAAGGAGGTCATTGTCCTACTGTACTCATCCCTCATTAGACCCATTATAGAATACAATGCTCCATTTGGTATGTACCTCTCAAGACATCTGCAATAACTGGAAAGGCCACAGAAATACCTCACTAAAAGAATCACAGGCCTAAAGCAGATGTCCTATGCTGACCACCTTAAAAAACTCTAGCTATACTCTATCGCATATCGTCTACTCAGAGGCGATCTCTGCTTAACATACAAGGTCATGTCAAACCCAGAGCTATTAGACATGCTACACTTAAAGAAATCCAAATCTCTCAGAGCCACACGCTCCAGGGATCTAAACCTTGTCATCACAATAAACAAAACATGCTGGAGGGATAGGTTCCTGACCCAGAGATGCCCCAGACTCTGGAATAGACTGCCCATACATGTCAAGCAGTGTGCCTCTTTGGCCTTCTTCAAAAGGAATTTTGACAATTGGATAGGAGAAAGGAAATTCACCCTGTGGATCACATCAGTCACCCTGCTAGACAGGGGTCCAGGGAAGTAAATAGTGCGGGAAGAAATAGCCAGGAAATTGTTATGGCTAGGCCTGTATAGGCCCTAGGGCTGATAGCCTAGTACCAACCTATGAACATCATCTGTCTTGGTCTGTTACAAGTAGGGAATAGTAATTCTCCTAGATTTCTTCAGGAAAATATAGTGAAGCTTAGTTTAGGTATTGTTTTTCTTTATTTGTCTGAGTCTGTCCATCAATATTATTTTCAATATTTCCTGTGATTTGAACTCTGTGGTTTAATGTAAATATATATTCAGTATTTTTATGTTCTATTATTATTTATTACTAAATATATTTAAAACATTTATTGTTGCTGGTCCTTTTTAAAAATGTATTTAACCTTTGACAGTGATTGTATTTATTTGGTAACACTGTGTGAGCCACTCCAGAAGGCCTAGGTGTATTGATCAGCTACTACCATTTGTATTAGTATTAATATTACACAGTTTAAATGGGCACCCTTTGTTAAGGGCCTTATAGTAGCTGATTGTGGAGTGTTTGGTGGCAGTGATAACTACCTTATACTCTGGGCAGAAGTGGGCACAGCAGGTACATCTGTGCCAGCCTTTCCCAGGTGTGTGTGTGTGTGTGTGTGTGTGTGTGTGTGTGTGTGTGTGTGTGTGTGAAGAATCAAATCTCACAGTGTGTGTGTGTGTGTGTGTGTGATTGTGTGTGTGTGTCAGTTACTTGGAGGAAGAACATGAAGCAGTGGGTTCACACAGAGAGTGCTGGAGGACTTGGCTTGGACCTAACCCTGTAGCTGTGCCAGTAGGGAGTTTTACTGAGGACCTGGAAGGTGTCAGAGAGATCCAGACCCCGGACTGTGTTCCCTGTGTGCTCTTAACAGAAACTGTACTTGGTACAGAGGTCTGCATCTGGAAATGCTGAGTGCATCCATTTGTATTCCAAGTGAAAACAACTCTCCAGTGTTAGTGATGAGGATTCAGGCTTCACAATTACTGGCTCATTGTGGGGATGCTACAATACCAATGATCATGTCGGTATACTTCAATCATGGTAGCTTTGATACTCAACCATGTTGGACCACATTCAGAGGTCTCTGAAAATATATAATTTTGACCTACAGCATGTGTGGCCTGTCATGTTATTATGCACACCAATTTTACATGGCTTATCCTCTCAGACTCAATATATTTAATTTATGCTATTCTTACAGTGTGATTAATGTTTCAATCATGTTAAAGAATGTAAATTTGACTCATATTTCTTTCTGTTTTGTAACTTGATATTTGCATCATTTTCTTTCTTATCTCATATTCTGTCTGAATATTGTCCGCATGGATCACAACCGAAGCTGCTATTGTTTTGTGATGTGTATTTCAGTCATGCTAACAAGTCTAAATTTGGCTCTGAATGTGTTATTCCTGCAAGTTTTTTAACATGACAGTTGCATAATTGTCTTTCTTATCTCAGATTCTGGCTAACTACAGTCCACATGGATCACAACACATATCCAGGTTAATACAAGATTACAGGGTCTTTATTACCTTATCGAAAAGGCTATGCATTGAATGCCTTTTCATCAACCCCTAAATATCAAACTGCCATTTATGTGAATGGCCAATTCAGCGATTTTTCCCTAGGAAAAAAAAAAATCGCTTGGCCATCATTGTGAATTTGCTGTTTTCCCCACTGTAGTGCAATCTCAGAGTTGGTATATTTAGTTAGAGGGTGGAAGGGGCACAGCCCCCAACATTGGGGGTGTGGGGATCAAAGCCCCCCACTTTGAAATGTTTGAAGTGATGTGTCATTTCTGGTTGGCTGAGCGATTTTTTTCCCCCAGGAAAAAAGTCACTGAAGTGGCCGTTCGCATAAATGGCAGTTCGATGTTTAGGGATCGATGAAAAGGCATTCGATGTATAGCCTTTTTGATAAGGTAATATAGACCCAAGATTACATACATTTTTGTGTGATACCATTGTCTCATGTTTTCACCAGTAACATGTAAATGCATATAAAGAACAGTCCAGGAAATTTATTTGGAGTCGCACAAAAATAAAAGTATCAAAAAAGATTTTGGCAAATATTTACAAGAGTAAAGTGAGTAGTAAATGTGAACTATCTCTGTATAACTATACTGTGTGTGTGTGTGTGTGTCTCAGGATAGCATAATTCTGGCTTGGAAAGTCCTTGTTCTTAAATCAGAATTATTGCTGCGTGACTAAATGTTGATTTGGGCAATGTTTAAAAAGCTGGTGTGCTACTGAGAAATTAACAAGACTACCCAGTTTCATTTCTAGGCAGATAATACACATCTTCAGCATCCAATCCCTCATATGAGGGGATATGTATCATATGCACTGACAAAAGGATGCTTTTTGCTTCACAAAACAACTAAAACTGGC
Source organism: Protopterus annectens (assembly GCF_019279795.1). NCBI lineage: Eukaryota > Metazoa > Chordata > Ceratodontiformes > Protopteridae > Protopterus > Protopterus annectens. The sequence goes on along the minus strand of NC_056748.1, from coordinate 672,944,676 downwards.
CTATTGTGTCATTGATGGTTAGTTTCACTTCAGTGGGATGCTCTGTATATTTTATATATTTTAAATTACAGCAATATACACAACAAGTTGCTTTGATTTTCACTAACATGTTTGTACATATGTGAGGCAAAAAACAAAAAAAAAACGTAGAAGTCTTTGTGATCTTCTGTTATTTCACTTCAAGCCACTGTATCTAATTCTTATATAGAGTCACCTCAAACAGAATGTTAAAGACTACACAAGTTGGTATCAAAATGTAGAAAAAACTCCTCATATTACCATCATGGTGTGACAACCCACCACTGGACCAGTAATCAAGGAGCCTCAATCCTCACCACTGGCACCAGTTGGGGGACATGCACTGAGAGGGTGATAAGGTACACACACAGTATTTCCAGATGCAGCTTTCTGCATCAAGTGCAATTTCCCTTAAGAGCACATAGAGACCACAGTCAGTCCGGGGATTGTTTCTCCATATCCCCAATAAGACTCCCCACTGACATAGCTATAGGGTTGAGATCTCAGCTGAGTGGCCAGCCAAAACCTCCAGCACCCTCTCTGTCCAGTCAGTGCTTCCTGGGGCACCTCTCTGTAAGCAAATAACAAATGGGGTGAATATTTGTCTCACTCCCTCTTAAACTGGTCAGCAAATGCCTGTAGCATGGTCTATAATGTACAGTTTGACATCTCCATCAGACTATTAGGCTGGAAATGGTAGGGGGTGGTCTTTATGTGCTTCACCCCACAGTGCTCCACAGACATGCCAGCAGGTCTGAGATGAAATTGGCACCTCTGTCAGTCAGTATTTCCTTTGGGAAACCTACTCTGCTGAAAATCTCTAACAAAGCATTTGTCACCTTTTCTGCCTCAGTGGAGGACAGAACCACTGCCCCAGGGTATCTAGTAGTATAATCTACTACCACCCGAAATACTGCTTCCCTGTGGAGCCTGGGGTACTCACAGGCCCCACAATATCCATAGCTGCCTCTGAAATGTCTCCTTAATCACAGGCAAAGGCACCAAATGAGCTTTGACCTTGTCTCCTACTTAGCCTACCTTCTGGCACTGCTCACATGTTCTACAATACACCATTACATCCCTAGAAGTCCCAGGCCAATAGAGGTTCTGCATAATATGTCTCTTGGTACTCTTTATGCCCATATGACCTGCAAAGGGAATATCATGGGTTATGCTAGAAGTGCCAGATGGAAGGCTCTGTGCACTACCAACTGTTGCATTCCCTCACCCTCTAGTCATCCTTTAGGGGTCCACTCTCTATACATTAACCATTTGTTCCAGTATACAGATTCCCCCTTTCCTTTAGAATCAGGTGCCTCCCTGGGTACTTCCCTCAATCCTTGTAATGTAGGGTCTGAGATCTGAGCCTGTCTCAGCTCTCTCTTTGTAACCCTTTCCAGCTCCCCTTCCACAGGAAGTCTGGTATCCTCTGGCAGTGGTTCCTGTCAGCCTGGGTACTACTATTCACCTCTGTCCTTGCAGGCACTCTGTCCAAGAGAACATCAGTACCCACAAGCAGCTGTGGCTCACCTTCAGTCTCACTGCTACAAGGTAGCTCCATTCCTGAAGTAGCCACCTCACCAATCCTGGCTTCAAGTGTGTGGTCTGCCTGGGCCCCCCCCGGGCTGCCGGATCCACATGCTTGTCTCCAAGCCTGACTGCATGTAACTGCATGCACACAAGGTACTGCATTATCAAAATCATTCCCTATCAGGACATCTGCAGGGATATCCTCCAACACACCTTCTTGCTTGCTTCCTTTTCTACCTTCCCAGTTAAGGTGATCCCTAGGCAAAGGTATTTGAAATGAGGTCCCTCCTAAAGCTGTGACTGGAGTACACTGCCCAAGAATGTAGTGCTCCTCTAATCATTGCAGACTTCACAGTGGTTAAGTCAGAGGCTGTCTCTCTCTTAGCAGTGTACTGTTTTCTATCTACTAAGATAGGATATAACCTCTTGTGGTAATTTTGGTAGCCTTGTTGCCTCCAGACAACTTACTGCTGGCATTCTGTCATGCCCACTTACTGGCTCTACCACCTTTTGTTCCCCACCTTGCCTCCATGGACATCTATATGCTACATTGCCCCAATGGTTACATTTAAAACATTTAACCCTTGACCCTGGCCATGTACCTGAACTAATGGCTTCCCCTGTTACTGGCAGCCTCTGTTGGGGTGATTTACTAGCTATCAGTCTCCCTTCTTCCCCAGCCCATCTGCAGTATTGCATTCCCTGTCTGCTAACCCTGACCAGATTCTTATGTCCTCAGGCAAAGTGCTTAGTGCTTATTCCCTCATCAAAATGTCTACCAGCCCTTCAGAAGTTGTGACCTGACACCCACTCACCCACCTATGAAAATAAGTACTTAACTCAACAAGATATTCATACACACTTTCATCCGCCTTGTGTCTATGCTGACAAAACTTTTTTATATAAGCTTCAGGTGTTAACTTAAAACACTCAAACAATTTTTAACTATGCTATAATTTAAGCAATCAGTCATTGTGTCTTTTGGCTTTTCCCGGTTAGGGGTCACCACAGCGGAACTCCGGTCCGCTAATGATTGGCAGTTGATTTTTACGTACCGAGTTGCCAGCCCTGACGCACAACCTTCAACGAAGGAATGCCCATTCATGCATGTCTACACACAGAAGGCGCTTTAGCTGAGAGTCGAACCGGACAGCGTCTTACTGTGAGGCGATGATGCTACAACAGCAGTTACAGTTGTACTATGGAGTAAGGGGGAACAGGAACCATACCCAGAGCCTTTGGTCAACATTATACTGTTTACAGACCCTTTCAAACATATGAATAAAGCTATCAAAATTATCACCCTCAGTAAATTGTGGAAGAAATGTACTGTCCTTTATTGCTTCTGGGCTTCAGTTACTCCCTTCCCTACTACCTTTGTGACCCTAGCGAAGTCAGCATTTCCTTTTCATGTTGCCTTTGTGTCTCATTTTCTTTGGTTTTTAGACATTTCAGTCTCTCTGCTGATTCTAATTCCATTTGTTACTGTTTGTCCTTTTCTTCAGCCTCCAAATGCCACAATCTTTTATTTTCTTAAGCATCTAAACACCACAGTTTCTCATGTTCTTCAGCCCCTAAACTCAGCCATCTCTCTACTGATTTTATTTCCAACCGTTTGGCCTCCCATTCAAGTCTCTTTAACAACAGATGGATTTTTAAGTCCTCTGTAGAAAGGTTGAACTGTCAATTATCTGTGAGTTGTACATCCCCAAGGCCAGTCTTGTTGTCTTCCTGGTTGTTGGTCTGTGATGCAGCTATGACTAAGGCTGCAATAATTTCTGCTTTAGTCAGGTTGGCATGCACCAATCCTTTGCCATGGCACATCTCAGTCAACTGGCTCCTTGTCAGTTTACCATACTCCTCTGCTGACATCCTTGCCTACTCTCCTTAACTAGGCTAACAAAAAATAAATAAATAAAACTATTGTGATATGAAACTCTGAATATCTACTGTGAGGTGCTTGAAAGTAAAAACACCTTCTATAGTGACCACTGTTTACAGGCTTAAGGAGTTCAGTATACACACCACTGAATCCCAGTATGTGATGTGGTGATCCCACCACTGCCAACCAAGAAATGCTACAACCCAGCAATGGATCAGTAATCAAGGAGCCTTAATCCTCACCACTGGCACCAGTGGGGGATATACACTGAAAGGATAACAAGGTCACACACAGTATTTTCAGATGCAGCTTTCTGCATCAAGTGCAATTTCCCTTAACTGCACACAGAGGCCACAGTCAGTCTCCTTCTTTCTCCATATCCCCAATAATACTCTCCACTGGCATAGCTATAGGGTTGAGATATCAGCTGAGTGGCCATCCAAGACCTCCAGAACCCTCTCTGTCCAACCAGTGCTTCGTGTCCCTGCCCATGTAGCTGACACACACACTCTTTGAGGGTTGTTGTATACACACACACACACACACACACACACACACACACACACACACACACACACACACACACACCTGGAAAAGACTAGCAGAAGTTTACTAGCTATGTCCCCTTTTGCCCAGACTATAAGGTAATTATTATTGCCACCAACCAGCTCCTTATCAGCTACTTTAAGGCCCTTAACAAAGGGTGTCCAATCCTACTGTGTAATATTACTATTAATACAAATGGTAGTTTGACCAAGAGCACGGCTATTAGGAGTGGCATACACAGAGTCATCATATAAATATGCAAGTACTCTCAGAACTTAAATATCTCTACACAAATCAGTCACAATGGAAGGTTTAAATATATGAACACTGTATGTGCCTGGAACAGTCGACCAAATAACGAAAAAAAAAACACCAGTTTCTGTTCACAGACTCCGCATATAACTGCACTGCACACCAACCAACATTCTGGTAAATCCGTTTATTAATAAAATAATAAAAAAATAAAAATATATTGTCTTTTACATATATAAAAGACAACGTATTTTTATTTTTTTATTATTTTATTAATAAACAGATTTACCGGAATATTGGTTGGTGAGCAGTATGTAAAAGACAACGTAGTTTTATTTTTTTATTATTTTATTAATAAATGGATTTACCGGAACATTGTTTGGTGTGCAGTGCAGTTATATGCGGAGTCTTTGAACAGAAACTGGTGATTTTTTTTTAGGTTTAAATATATATAATAATAAAAGAACAAGTAGATACTCAGTATATAATCACAGTGCCATCATAGTTCAAAAGCACAGGAAATATTTAAATAACACTGCAGGACAGTCTCAAATAAATAAAGACAAATATCTAAACTAAGCTTTGTTATATTCCTGACTATATCTGAGAGAGTTACTATACCCTAGAAACTTACTTTACAGAGGAAGGCAAATGTATGGGGAATTGGTATTCCTGTGTTGTCAGGTCAAAGACAGAATACAAAATGCTGTGTCTCACCAACAGAGTTCTCAAATTAATATCTCAAAAATGATTGCTGGGATAGTTTGCAGAATGGCATCATTTCTTGTCATCTGACTCTATCCCAGGTAAGCATCTACCTGTAAAAAATCATAGACAAGGGCTTTTCCTCAGATCTTTGGCAGAGGCCGGTAGTCATAAAAGAATAAAACACTTCCAAGACATTACATAAAGCTACCTAGTTTTAGACATTGTGTCTTTTTGCTGCATGGAAACTCAAAGATATCATCTTTTATTGAGTAGCCATAAAGTAAATTAATTACAGTTATTTTTCTGAAGTTAACCTCCTGTATTCCAGTTTCCACTGTTAAAATATATACATTTAAACAGTTGCAATAGTGCATGTAAATTTCTGTTCTATTCCAGTAGGGTATGCTGTTGTTATATTTTAAGCACAAGCAATTTATAAAATATGTTTTCAGCCCACGTCTGTACAAACCTAGTTTGATATACACATGACATACAATTCCTCTACAGTTGTAACACAAGCATCTTATATGAATCATGTTGATATTCACAAATGACATATAATTATTTACAAAAGTCCAGATAGCTGGGCTGGTAGTACTTCCCTTTGTCACACATGGTACTCAAATTATTTTAATAATGCAGTAACATTTTGATGCTGTGTCTGTTTTGCATATTGTACTTGTTTTCTGACCAAACAAATAGTGCTGCAGATTCATTTTTAATTCTTTAGTTTTCACACATATACACCATCTATATAATTCAAAACAATTATATATGGACAACTGATCTGTAGGTTGCCCTAAATGGTATGTAGATTCACAAATACTCAATAGGCTATTGATCTGTGAAGATCATATGAAGCCTAGCCTTACATTCCTATTGTAGATTTTATCCCTTATATTTTGTATAGAACTAACCCAGAGATAGGCCACGCAAGGATACGTTAGAACTTTTACATGTTTCCCCAGTCCATGAGTTACAAGGATGTTAAACTCAGGGTGAGTTTGTGGCAACCCAGCCATTCATCCAAATTATATTTGAATAGATTAACAGTAGTGGTTTGCTTTAAGTGGAGTGGGAAATGGTTTATAGAAGTGGTACTCTATGAGATACAAACCTATCCTTCTAAGATGTTATATTTATTTTGTAAAAGAGACTGAAATCCTTTGAGTGATTGGTTATGATACCATTGGATTAGTAAATGTATAATAGGTCTGACAAAACAGGGGCTGTTGAAGGTCCATGCACAAGCCCAACGCTGCCCCTTGGTAACCTATGTGATACTGAGAAGAGGAACAAGGCTTTCAGATGGTCTGCATAGTTTTTATGATTAAGGCTATTGATTTTATTTAGTGAAAAGCATTACAGTCATTCTAGATGTGACAAGTGTTACAGCTGTATACCAATTGGGTCATTCCAATGAATGCTCAGCTTAATGTGTGTTGAGTGCAGTTGAAAAATCTGGTCATGGATTTGGACATAATACCTTTAGCTACAAGCTGTGCAATGAAAAAATACTTTCTTTCAACAGTGGGTTCACAATGTTCAAAGTACAGTTGATTGTCAACATAAGTTTCCAGATCCCTAACTATGGCATCAGTCTCATCTATTGCAGCCTATCTCTGGGTTATATGTTGTCAATATGATAAGTTACAAGGGGAGTCATGTCTGCCAAAGGATAAGATTTAAGACTTCATGGCAATTTTTATTCCATGCTTTTGGCATCGACTATTTGCTTGGGACAGGACCCCTAGGAAGATACTGGATATGGATTCCAAAATACATAAATGTTAGAATGTCTCTCTACCCTATTGAGAAGTCATTAATCAGGTTTGTCATCAGCATTATGCATAACAGATTCATACCTCTTTGTTTTTTTACACTTTTTAACTTTAAATTAAGACTACTACATCACAATAGAAATGCAACTAACAGATCAAAAGCATGACTCACTTGAAAATGTTTGTCATTTTCTTTATCATTTTACAAAAGCCATAGCTATTTATCCTTTATGAATACATCAGCAACCATGTACCACGGTCATTAAAACATAACACTGGATATTGCTCTATAAAAGTTTATAACAGTTACAAATGTGTTGTCCACAACTAAAGCAATCGCAGACATTGAACAAGTAACAACATCAAAGCATTTTCTTTGGTGATAAACATGGCAAAATTTTAGCACATCATATATCTATTTTACAAAGTTTCAACTCAAGATGGTTGTCAAGCATCATGATATCATAAGAGTTAGAAAAGGACTATTGTTCAATTTCTCCCTACCATAGTTATACTGTGCTTCTCTAATTATGATGTCGGTTGTCAGACTGTTGGAATGCTGACAGCATCTCATGATGATAATATTATACAGGCTATTTCTTTTTAAACACATTGTGTTATCATGTTTCTGTGGCTTATAGAGATCTTAGCGAACAGATTTCTTTAAGCACATCAGAGTTTTTCCTAGCTATCTTATATATATGCCACACAGCTATTCAAACTCAAAGCACATTTTGATTGGAATATCCTGTATTTGTCACTTCATCACGACTTTTTGCTGAAGACTAGATTTTTGGAATACAGCTAATCATCAAAGTATTGTTTTGTTGTTCAGTAGCCATAGAAGCCAAACTTTGCAGATTACAGTGCTGCCCTGTGGATCTGTAGGCATTTTATTATATTCACAGCAGGGCTAGAAACCTTACTGAACCCATTATCCTACTAGGAAATCCTGAAATATTTGAGTCAATGCCCAGACAGCTGAGATTCAAAGAAAATTTACAGAACCCCATGTGAGAGCAAGCCTTTCAGGATTTATCATGCATTAAGGCAGAAACCTGTGTCTAAACATTCCTACAGTGCTACAAAGCATAGACACAGTTCTGATCAAAATTATATGCTTGAAAAAGTATATGCACTATCCACTTAATACATATACCTTTTTCATCACAAATATAAATGAATCTCATAAGGAGGAGGTGAGACGAACTTTGAAATTATCTTCACATGTGAATTAACAGCAAAAACAAGTAGATTTTCTTCAGAAGTAAAATGACTGACTTTACAGAAAAGTTTCTGTTCAATAATTAATGAATGTGTTGCTGTAAAATACATGTTATTAAGGAATTTGGGTAGAAATGCAAACAAAAAGAGACACACAGTGAAATGAAATAAAAAGCTTATTAGATCAGTTAGAATAGAAACCTATGAGTCGAATAAGTTAATATGTACAGTTACTTGACACCACATGCTGCACAATCTGTTGATGTTTCCTAATTTTCTAATTGGAAATATACCTTACATCTTCTAGATCATATTATTTCAGAATGGGTAAAAGAAACTCTTCTATTTAAAGATTCTTCACTTTGCAATATTCTTGAAAGAATATGCACCTTTGTGTGTCCCCTACTTTTAATGAGTTTTTATTTTTTTTTCCTAACCATTTGACATTTAATGCTATTAAAGCACGTTGCTAGTCATTAAGGTTAGTAATTTTGATGTGGTATTTTTCCAGATGCTTATAAGTTTTTACCTTGTAACAGTGTGTGTAGAGTAAAGATTATGTCAAACTCTCACTATTTAGAATCAGCTTGAAAATGAAATAGTTTAACTAATTAGTCATTCCCTGCAAAGTACCCATCTTAAATATGATGCTAGTAATTAAGACTGGACCCAAATCAGATCTTTATTAAACTTAATCTCATCTTCAGCCCATATTTTCAGTCCAAAAAAGTTATTATTATTAATATTATTTATCCATTTTCAGGAGCAACATGGGAGAGCTGGATGGTTAAATGACTTGTTCAGATTTACACAGTAGGCAAATAGATTGAAGGATTCAAACCCTGTACCTGCGCCTGCGGAAAGCAGCTCATTAATAACTTGCCAGGGTATGGCATTATCAGTTCTGATCTGTAAGCATGCAACCAGTAGAGATGTGAGAGATGTGTCTTGTTCTGTGAGTAAACTGATGTGGAATCTAGCTTCTATAGGACTACCATTCAAGCCATGTTTATGCACTTGGGAAACTAGTGTTCAGTGTTACTTTATGTTGCCACATAAAGCACAGGAATACAAAATTATTACTGTATGATGTATAACAGCTATAACAGGGCTATTATATACTGATGTTAAGTGAATAAGCAAATATCATCTTTGGACTGAAAAGTCCTTTTGTAAAAACCTCCTCATATCCCCTATTAATGGTGAGATACATAGTTAATGAAATCACAGTCTTATATTTTAACAGTGGCTGCATGCTAAAGAGAAACAGTCATAAAGTGTATCTTTATATATATATATATATATATATATATATATATATATATATATATATATATATATATATACACACACACATGTGTTTATATTAGAAGACTGACTTTTCAAAAAGTCAAACTTCATGTGGACTCGACCATATGATCAACTTTCCTATAAGGTTACAGGTTTCATAGCAGGTTACTAGGCTAATGGCAGTAGAACCCTTATAGGCCTAGCCATGTTATACCTGAGTCACCATTGCAGTCTTAGCCATATTATACCCAAGTTACCCCAAATCACCTTAGATAGATGGGTGTTATTTGCAAAGTGAGTCCAAGGTCAACTCCGACTGCCTCTGTCCATAACAGACATGGGCACCACCACCGGGGTGAATTTGCAGTCCCCCATCCAATTGTCCAGGTTGTGTTCTTACATGGTCAGTGAGGAGCTCTGCTTAATGTGAATTGGGTGTCTATTCCAGAGGAGTGTCAGTGTCTGGGAGGTGTATCTGTATCTCCAGCATAGTCTGTTGCTGTCACAGGCTAGATTATGATCCCTGAAGTAAGTTACTCTTATGCCATTTGATTTGCAGATGTGCAGCATTGTTATCAGGGCAGGGTCAGAGACTGCACTACAGGCAAGGCACAAGTCATCTCTCATCAGCCTATAAGATGCAAACAAAAAGAGACATGCAGTGAACTGAAATAAAAAGCTTATTAGATCAGTTAGAATGAAACCTATGAATCGATTAAGCTAATGTGTACAGTTACTTGACACCACATGCAAAAGGGCTTTCAGTCTATCCACAGACATGGTTTGGAGGCCCTGAATTTTCTTTGTGAGAAACTTCTGTAGTCTCTCCAGCTGCTGCAGGTGTCTGGTGATGTACATGCATAAGGCAGCATTGTACTTAATTAGTGGTCTAATTAGGGTCAAGTACAGTGGAGTTATAACATCCTTAGACCTGCATGTGATGTCCTTACTTATGAGGTGAGCAATACAGAAGGCTTTCCTTATCACTATGGAGACATGGTTTAGATTTCTATCAACCTGAGTTCCCAAGCCTTGCACCACTGGGTTTGAGCTTAGGGGGATGCTGTCAATATTATAACTGACAGGGTATTCCTTCTTGTCAAAAGGGATAATAATGCACTTTTTTGCATTTAGTTTTAGTCTATGGCTTTTGCACCAATTGATTGTCTATGATAGCCCCTTCTGTAATATATTAACATCACTGGAGGACTCAATGTTTGCACCCAATTTGCAATCATCAGAAAATTTGGTGAGCCACAGACCACCTACTTTGGCCTGAATTTCTGAAAAATAGATTCCAAATGGTAACAGGCCCAGTATAGATCGTTGTGGTACACCGCTGGTGACTGGTCTACTGGTAGAGGTGGAGTCCCCTACCTTAACAATGTGGGTTCTGTCTGTAAGCCAATTGGATACCCATCTAGTGACTTAAGGGTTAAACCCCAGCTGGACAAGTTTCTCAATGATGCTTGAGTGGGGAACTGTGTCAAAAGCTTTGGCTAGGTCAAGATAGGTGGTATGCACTGTCTTACCTTCTTCCAGGGCTTTGATGACATTCTCAAAGACATCTACCAGGTTTAGCAAGCATGATTTACTTTTAACAAAGTCAAACTGGGTTAGGTCAAGAGTTTCAAGGTCACCTATGTCTTTGTTGATAAGGTCCCCCCCTTTATTTTTAATTTCTCCAAACCTTTTGGGTTTCTAATACCATGACAGGAATACACCCCATTCCTAAGTCAAATTACAATTAAAGTTCATGATATTAGTATTGTTTCACTCTTTGATGCCAGTGAAAAGTGCTCTTCACAGCACCCACAATGTGCCCAGGAATGAGTCCTTCTGTAATTCGTAGTTACATGTTTTGGTAGCATATCAAAATAACATTTTAGACTCTTTTTTTATAAAACCCATTGCTCCTAGCACTATTGGAACTATTTGGTTATCATTCTTCCATGCTGTTCTTGTTTCTGCTTGCAAATCCTGATATTTTATAACTTTGTGTCTCTCTGTGTGCAGGACACTGTAGTCACTGGGTGTGGTGATTTCAGTGATCAATGCTACTTTTGTCTTCTTTTCCTGGACAACTACATCTGGTTTTCTAGCATCTGTCTTTTGAACTGTTGCTAATGGATGATCCCATGTGACGTAGACCATCATTTTCCATGATGCTTTGTGGCTCACGTTTCTAGTGTTTTTTAGCCACTTCAGCCCCATAATGTTTGCACAATCTCCAATGCAGCAGTCTTGCCACATTATTATGCCTTTCAGTATACACTCCTTCTGCCATTAGTATGTCACAACCAGCAACTAGGTGTGCGATAGTTTTCAATTCTGTTTTACAAAACCTACATTTGTCTGTTTCTCCCACATGTTCAATGGACTTTGTAAAACAATGTGTCCATAGCCCACTATTTTGTGCCACCAATATTAACCTTTCATTTCTTGGCTTGAATTCACCTCTACTTAGCCGTTCCTGATCAACATGAGGTTCTTCCAGAAGTTTTCTATACGTACAACTATATTTATGCATTTTCCACATTTCTTGCCTTTTCATCTGACCCTTCACCTTATATTCTTTATTTTGTTTGTTGGCATATTCAGTTGCTGCCTGATTTTTATCTACTTCTGGCTTAATTTCCATTTCTGCTTGATGCCGATATGCTTCTGTTAAGTTAAGCAGGAAAGTTATCTTAGATTTATTCTCCTCATGTTTCAAAACTTTCACTATGTTTGGGTCTTGTCAGGTCAGCAAATATGTGTGGAGTCCCACAGTTGCAGATCTATACATGTAATCAATTTCAAGGAGGCCCATCCCTCCTTCAGAATGGGGAATATATAATCTTGGTATGCACTGATTTTTATAAATAATTTGGTGAGCATGAAGCATCCTTCTTGTTTTAAGGTCCATGATGATTCTTTCCATGGCCTTGCAGATGAGGCTGGTTAAGCTTATGGGTCGATAGTTTCCAGGGTCGGTTCATGGACCCGCTCTGTACAAGTGGATTACTGTATCTGTTCTCCACTCTGCTGGAACATAGCCACTTATCAGGCTATGGTTAAAGAGAGCACCAAGTGGTTCCACTAGGTCTTGTTTTAGATTGCTGAGTAAACAGCCTGGGAATTGTCTGGTCCCACTGAGGCCATGTTTTTGGCCTTGAAGAATGCAGGCATGGCCTGCTCTCTAGAGACACTAGGGAGGGGGCTAGTGACAGGAATAGTCTGTGGTATGGCTGGTGGGGATGGGGGGGAGGTGAAGTTTGTGCCAAATCTGTTGGCTAGCAGGTTGGCAATTTCCTCAGGTACCATATATGTGGTACCATCCACAACTAGATCAGCACATAGCTGGGCATTATCTTTTGGATTTCTGACATAGCTGAAGAATGCCTTATGGTTATCCTTAGCTGAGGATGCTATTTTGGCTTTGTGATTTATTTAATTTGGAGGACTTTACAAGATATCAGATTGTTCAAGCTGTGGATGGATTTATATCTCTGCTGAGTTAGTTTCCTCTTGCTCTTAGACATTAGTTTCTTCCTCTTGTTATATAACCTGTTTATACTCGAGGTCTACCAGGGTGGCCTGTTTTTTCAGGAGGACCTGGTTTTGATCCAGTCAGGTATTGCTGAGTCATTACAGTTGTTTAGCTGTTTATACAAGGCATTTGTGCACATCTCTACATAGGAGTCATTGCTGGCTGTATTTGCAGGGGGATTGAAACATTTTATAATATCACTTAGTAGACTGAAGTTAGCATTGGAGAAATGCTTTAGTTTTATGGCTGCTGTGAGGATGTCAGGTCTAATAGTTACTTTGAATGAGACTGATTTATGGTCTGACTTTACCAGGGAGGATACCACATGGTAAGATGCAGTGACTCCTGATGTTGGTGATTATTAAGTCTAGGACATTTAAAAACCTTGCGGGGGTTCAGACTATCTGTTCCAGGGCATTTGCATTGGCAAAGTCCAAGAACTTCTTTTGTGCTCTTATATGTTGCCCAGTCAATAAAGGGATAGTTGAAATCTCCCATGACCGAGGTGTCTGGCTAAATGGTGAGAGACTCTAGTAGGTCCAGGTAGGAGGTATGTTTCTCTTGGCTCATGGTGGGGGACCTATACCTAACAATGATGTGGTAGGGTACTTTGCCTATAGTTATTTGGACCTGGAGTAGTTTAAGAAAGCTGTTAACCGGTCTTCAAGGAGTACTCTTGAGCTCTAATGAAGATGGATATACCACTGCCTTTGGTCATTTCACACTCATTATCATCTTGAGGTCTGAACGTGTTCAAGGCATTGTAGCCTTGCATGGCTGGGGTGCTACCTGCAGCCCTGAATCATGTCTCTGTGACTTCACAGATGTCAGCATCTTCCATGGACAGGAGTGCTTCCAGGGAATGCAGTTTCCTGTTTAGGCTCCTAGCATTAAGAATCATAATCTTGAGTTTGTCACGAGTGGATTTTTTTATGTTGGAAGTTTTAGTTTTTTGACATTGCCTAAAAAAGGCACAATGGGAGAGGTAAGACTCTTTGTCAGTATCCAAAAGCCATGAGGAGACAGATACAGACCATCTCTGGCAAAGCAGCGTGGTCTGTTGATCATGTCCTCCTAGGCTGACAGATACTGGATCCTCCTGGATTGACACCAGAAGCTAAGCCAATTGTGGAAGTCTATCATTTTTTGTCTATTTGTGGCATCATACTGGGTGAAGGTAGAATGCTGCTTAGGGCTAGGGTCATACTTACCTGGGACGCATAATCTAAGAATTCAGTCATGCCTCTCTTCATATTGTCCAGAGAGGAACGTCTCAAGGGATTCAGCCCAGCATGGACTATGACAGAGTCATAACGGTACTTGTTGTTAAGTGACTTGAGTGCATGCATGATTTGATGGATTGTATTACCTGACAAGGAGCTAACTGTTACCTTCTCCTTGTCCAGTCTGTTGAGGGGGAGATCTGTGTGTCTCGCTATTGAGGTGCCTATGACCAAGGCATTTGGTCTTGAGGTGTTTTTCCTTAGGGGCTTATTTGCTGAGACTCTGGTATGTGTGCTGTTATGTGTACTGGATACTATTCATGTTTCACTACGTGCAAGTGGTCTGTGCTTCGGAGGTCTTTGATCTTTTGGTAGGCTTTTAGTGAGTAGGTCCACATATGTGGCTGTATGTGTTGTGACCTTATCTTGTGTGAGAAGAGGGGCATATGTGCTGACACGGTTTTTGATGTCCTATTTGTTGTTACATGAGAGAACTGAATCCAGTTTCATGGTATAATTACAACTCTCATAATCTGTATTTGTTTGTTTTAGGAGTAAGTGGTTGTCAGTATAAATGAGTCAATTACTGCATTGCCTCAAGATGCCCAAGTCATTCAGGTTTGCAGGAGAAATGGTTTGAAACTGACTGCCCATTGTGGTAGGTTAAAACTGTAAGTACTATTAGGGGGTTGGCAAGTTATATCAGCTTTTGGTCTAGGATTAACAAGGGGGATTATTCTATTGAAGATTAGGGCTGAAAAACTATGGCTACGTTGCTCAGTGATCAACTGAGTTGGCCGCAGTTCACCCGAGAAGCTTGGAAGAGTTCTACTGACAGTCGTCTAGTGGAAAAAAAATAATTTCTAGGCATTTGTATCTATACAGGACACAGTTATCCCCCTTGACATGGTGCGCAGTGACACATAAATGTGAGGTTTCAATACAGGTGAAATTAAACACTTTTAAGCTAATCTACCAATAGCAAATCTAACCCCCTTTACATGGTGTGCAGCGTTACATAAATATGAGGCTTAAGCACAGGTGAAATTAAACCCATTTAAGCTAACCTATCAATAGAAAATCACACAATGATCCTTCCACCAGCAATCCCCAGTTCAGACAAGGCTACATCCACACTCCCGCCACAAGGGTACAGGGGAGCCCCACTTAATGTATGATGGCTAGATTAGTACTCAAGTGTATCTATACAGGCTAGATTCAGCAGGTCTGAATCTAGTCTATGCTATCTAAGTACAGTATAGTGCAAAACAAGCGCAGATAAGGAAGCAGCCACAAAAAAAAAAAAACATAAAATAATGCAGAAATTATATTAAATGCAGTTCAAAAAGTGCAGATAAAACTGAAAATATACTTAATTTCCTTATTTTTGCATTTGATGACTTGGATTCAAGCAGAAATACTCTAGATGTCTGTCAAAGGATGCCAAATTTACAGCAGCTCTGGTTAATTGAGCTCAAACCCGTACAAACGAGAGACTTAAATACAGGCAAAATTCAACACTTTTGTGCTAATCTACCAATAGGAAATCAGGCAATGATCCTTCCTCCAGTAATCCTGAGCTCAGAAAGGCTACATCCATACTTTTCTGCCATGAGGATGCAATTAATGTAAGATGCAAGTGTATCAATACAGGCTAGATTCAGTAGGTCTGAATCTAGTCTATGCTATCTACAGTACAGTGCAAAACAAGTGCAGATAATGAAGCAGCCACAAAGAGTAAAAAAGAGAAAATAATACAGAAATTCAATTAAATTCAGTTGAAAAAGTGCAGATAAAACTAAAAATATATCCTTCAAATTAATTTGAATAAATGCATTTATCAAGCTTTGTTTGCAAATTCAATGCCTTTATAGGGAAATCTTGCCGTCTAGATGTTTGCTACTTTACAGGACACTGCTAACAAGCACTGCATGGTGAGCAGCTCTGCACAAATTTTCCTGATTCATAGCAAAGAGAAAAAGCTTGACAACTGACTCTTATGCCTTCTTACCACTAGTATTTCCCAACTCAAAGAGACCAGGTAAACACCTTCTAAAACATGATGGATGGTATTGTAATTTCTTAATGTAAAAGTACAACAAAAGTAGCTCTCAAGTGCAGATTAAACAGCAAACAACTATCAGTCTCCTAAGTCCCAAGCTAATTCACTTTCTGCAAGGCAATCTGGAGGCAAAGAGAACTAGAAGAAGCCAACAGCGAAAAAAGTCTGGGGAAAAACTTCCAAGCAGGGTGGCTAAGTCAATTGGGGATTCAATGATTACCCCTAGTTTGAAATCCTCTTCAAATTTAGTTGGTTATAGTCCTTTTTTATGGGCTTTTAATTCAGAGAAGTAGATTTCAAACAGGAGAGGTCCTGGCACAGAACCTGGGAGACTCCACTTGTGTCTAGTCTATTTGAATAGGTAGCTTCTCCTGTGGATCTCCTGCATCCTATGAGCTAGTTAGCACCCCATCTCATCATGTGGAGGATTGTTTCAAAAGCATTGGCCAGGTCAAGCTATGTGGTGTGTACCATTTTATTTTTAGACATTGCTTCTGTCACATTTTCTAAAAAGTCTACCAGGGTGATTAAAAATGGCCTGCCCTTGATGAATACAAACTGAGATGGGCCCAGTGTTTGGAGATTCCCTATGTTCTTTTTTACTAGTTTCATGATAAGTCTTTTCATGGCTATGCAAATGAGGCTGGTCACGTTTATAGTCTGTAATTGCTTAGGGCTGTGGAAGGTCAACAGCCAACAGCTTAGGTCTATGGACATTGTCTTAAGTAAGTAATTCAGTTTGTCTGTTCTGTGATGTGCAACCATACTACATGCTTTGCAGTTGAAGAGAGGGCTACACTTTTCACATCATAAAGTGCATACACTGAGTAGGAAAGTTCCCTGTTTCAGTAATGTGCATTTTATACATGAACAGATTCTGCATAATGAGAACATCACAACCTCTAATAGTCAGAGAGGAAAGATGATGTAGCTTTATCAAGTACAAAGGTATGAACAATAAGGTCAGGAAAAAGTACAGTTTGGTACCTACCATAAATGTAGATGTTCGAGTGCTAATACAGCTGCAGTCATAACAGATGGGTTCTCCTGCCGTCAGGCAGGTCCTCGGTCAGCCGAATTCCAAAGTCTAGGTCCAGCGTCAGTTGTTGTCGCTTTTTCCCTGACGTCAGTGCGACAGGGGTATAAAGGAACCAGCCGACGCCATTTTCTTCAGTTTTTCTTGCCCCAGATGTCAGGTGCCCCCAGAAGGAAGGCAATACATAAATTTATGTAATAATGCAATGCAGTATAATCAAAAAACAGTAGTTGCAAGCAACCAAAAATGAATACCTCAATTAGGTTGTATGAGGATGTGTTAGCCTATAGGCCTGTCCCAAGAGGGGAAGGAGGGAGGGAAACCTGGACTGCAGCTGTATTAGCACTCGAACATCTACATTTATGGTAGGTACAAAACTGTACTATGTTCATCGTGCATACAGCTGCAGTCATAACAGATGGGTAGAATCCCAAAGCTAAGAAAGGGGTGGTAGGCACTAGGTGGAACTTGGAGGAGCCAGGATGCCCTGCAAGACTGCAGTGGCAAAGCCTGCTCTAGTTTTGGAGTATAATGGTAGGTGGTAGTGCTTGGAGAAGGTATGTACAGAACTCCAAGTGGCTGCTTCCAAAATATCTTTGGTAGGAACTCCTCTGAGAAAGGCTGCAGAGGTAGCTGTGGCCCTTGTGGAGTGAGATCTGATGCCTATAGGTACAGTTTTGCCATGAAAGGAATAGCAAAAGCATATGCAGTGGGCTATCCATTTTGAGATTGTCTGTTTCGAAATTGGCTTTCCTTGAGCTCTTACAGCATAGGACACAAAGAGCTGTTCTGATTTTCTGAAAGGCTTTGTTCTGTCCAGATAATAATGAAGTTGTCTGTGGATATCCAAGGAGTGTAGTAGTCTCTCCCCTTTGTTTTGAGGATTAGGATAGAAGGTAGGTAAATGTATGGCCTGATTCAAAGCTACCCTGGATACTACTTTAGGCATAAAGGATGGGTTGGTTCGTAAGGAAACTCTGTCCTGATGGAAGATGATGAAAGGCTGCACAGCCATGAGAGCTTGTAGTTCTGAAACTCTATGAGCTGAGGTAATTGCCAGAAGGAAAGCTGTTTTCCAGGACAAATATTGCAAATCTGATGAGGCAGCTGGTTCAAAAGGAGGCAAGGTCAGTTTTTCCAAAATGAAATTGAGTTCCCAAGCAGGTATTGGTTGTTTTCTTGGTGGTCTTAGATTCTTAGCCCCTCTGAGGAACTGCCTTAAGAGAGGGTGTGAGAATAAGGGTGGATCAGTGTTGTATTCTGCAGAAATGGCTGAGGCATGGATTTTGATGGAGGAGAATGAAAGTCCACTGCTTAGCAGCTCATCTAAGTACTGTAGTATTTGAGGTAAATTCAGTTTCTCAGTATCCTGGCCCCTTTTCTCATTCCAGGCACAAAAACGTTTCCATTTTGCGGAGTAAGCTTTTCTAGTTGACGGCCTTCTGGCCTCCAAAATGACATGCTGCACCTCCTTGGAGAGTAGGGTCCGTTGTGATGCTAAGGAATCTTCCGTGCGGCTAGATTGAGTGTTTTTAGCTGGCTGTGAAGAGTTTTGAAGCTGTTCTGAGTCAGGAGAAAAGGCAATAGAGGAAGGGTCCATGGTGGGGAATGTGTCAGGCTCCTCAGGAGTGGGTACCAGTGTTGTCTTGGCCAGTCCGGAGCAATGAGGATCATCTTTGATCTGTCTGCTCTGGTTTTCAATAGAACTTTGGGCAGCAGAGGAAGAGGTGGGAAGGCATAAACTGTCATTGATGTCCAACAAAAAGAGAGAGCGTCCACTCTCCAGGCCTTTGGATGGAAAATCCTTGAGCAGAATTTTGTCAATTGGTGATTTTTGTGGGAGGCAAATAGATCTATGTCTGGCCTTCCCCATGCTTGGATTATTTCTGTAAAAACTTTTGGATGCAACTTCCATTCGTGTGGATCTGTCATATTTCTGCTTAGGTTGTCTGCCAGCATGTTTTCCTTGCCTGGCAACTACTGTGCTTGTAGTTCAATTTGTAAGTCCATGGCCATGTTCCAAAGTGACATGGCCAGTCTGCAAATGGGGTATGAATGTGTTCCTCCCTGTTTGTTTATGTACCACATTACTGTGGTGTTGTCTGTTCTTATCAATAGTTGGCCTGGCCGCAGAAGGTCCTTGAAAGCTATAATAGCATTTATTACTGCTAGCATTTCCTTTTGATTGATGTGAAGGTGCTTTTCTTTTTGGGACCATTTGCCCTGAATGCACCGATCTATCATGTGCGCCCCCCAAGCGTAGTCTGAGGCGTCTGTTGTGATGACTTGATTTGCTTGAGGCTTGCTGAATGGAAGGCCTGTGTTTGTTTGGCATGCTTGAGCCCACCACAGAAATTCCTTTTGCAGACATGGAATTAGTGGTATTATTGTTTCCAAACTGTGGCTGTGTTGAGACCATATGTTTTTCAGGTACCACTGAAGTTTCCTCATATGCAGCTTTGCACATGGGATTAGTAAGATGCAAGATGCCATGAATCCCACAGCCTGCAGGATTTTCCTTGCAGTAAGCCTGGTGCAATTTGCTAGTGCTGTGAAGTATTGAGTTAGTTGCCCCTGCTTCTCTGGCGTGAAGTAGGCCATCTGGGTGTTTGTATCCAAGTTGGCACCCAGGAAAATTATCTTCCGAGAGGGTATTAGTCTTGATTTCTTTTTGTTGACTGTGTATCCCAGAGAGCTCAACAACATTATTACATAAGCCAGATGTTTCACAAGTATGTGCTTGCTGTCCGCTTGGATCAGGCAGTCGTCCAAATAAGGGTATATTTGTATCCCTTGAAGTCTGCAGTAGGCAATTACTGATGCCAGGCATTTTGTGAATACTCTGGGCACAGTAGATAAGCCAAAGGGCAATGCAGAGAATTGATAATGGATTGAACCTGCAAGAAATCTGAGGTATCTTCTGCAATTTTGTCTGACTGGGACATGCAGGTATGCCTCCTTGAGGTCCAATGTTACCAGCCAAGACTCCTTGCCCAGCATGGGAAGAAGTCGCTGTAGAGTGAGCATCTTGAATTTTGGTACGAGTAAAAAAGTGTTTAGGATGGACAGGTCCAAAATAGGTCTCCAATCTTTTCCCTTCCTTGGTACCAGGAATAGCCTGGAATAAAAACCTTGACCTTGTACGTGCGTAGGTACCTCTTGAATAGCTTTCATGTCTATGAGCTGTGTAATTTGCCTTTGTGCCTCTGCCCTTTGATTGTGTGGCAGGTTTGGCATGCCTCTCATTCTTGGAAGGGTGTGAAAATGGAATCTGTAGCCTCTGTTTATAATGTCCAGGATCCATTTGTCTTTTGTGACAATATGCCAATTCTTTGAAAATAATGCCAGTTTTCCTCCTAAGGGGGCTGCCATTTGAGTCTTGCTTGGCATGCAAAGGGGAAAGTCATTGGGCTTGCTTTCTGAATGATTGCGAGTTATCCTCACCACCTCTTTGTGCAGGAGCTTGCCATTGTCTGCCTCTAAAGGATCCTTGGGATTGTCCTCTTCCCCTCGGGTGCCTGTATCTGCCTCTTTGGGGTCTGTCCGTGGCTGGAAAGGACCAGTTTTTGGAAGGCCAATTTCTACTAAAACGTGGGGGTTGAACCTGTAGAAATTCTTTCACAGTTTGCATTGATTTAGCCTTTTCCTCCATTTTCCTTAATACCTCCTCAGCATTAGCACCAAATAATACATCCTTTTGAAGAGGGGCATCTAGTAATTTAGCTTTGACATGATCAGGCAAGGTTTGTTCCTTGAGCCAGGCATGTCTACATATGACTGATCCTGTAACAGCAGCTCTATATGAGGCCTCTAGCGCATCAAAACCACATTGTAAGGTGTGCTTACCACTTGTTCTGCACTATGCATCAAATCCTGCAACTCCTTCAAGTCTGGTTGTTCAGGTTGTGACATTTTACTTTTCAATTGTGATAACAAAAACTGTTGGTATTTTAGCATATGGAACTGACAGTTTAAGGCCCTCATGGTTAAGGTAGCCGAGGTATATACCTTTTTTCCCCACCTTTCTAAGGATCTGGAATCTCTCTCGGAAGGTAATGGATTTTTAGCAGTGGAGGCCTTAATTCCCTTGGGGCCCTGTGAGATGGTTTCTGGGTCAGCAGCATGGTTTTTGTATAGAAATTGGTGTGAGTCGGGAACCCTGTAGTACCTAATCAGAATAATCTTGGCCTTCCCAGTGGAAGTGTTCCCTTAAATATGCAGAGTTTCCCCAAATGAGTAATCCTCTGGGGGGGATACAGAAGGAATGGACTCCTCCGCATCAGAGTCTTCAAAAGGGGAGTAAGAATGTTCCTGATCATCAGAGTGCTCTGAAATAATGGAGCCCTGATCAGAGGAGGGGGATTCTTCCTCCACTCTGGGCCTTTTGTCCGGTGGGGGTTGAGAACCCCTGATAAGAGTAATTAAATCCTCAGCCATTTTAAGCATCTGCTTTTTAGGCATGGGGCCTGGAGATGGGCCCTGTGTAGCTTGTCTCTTAGAGTGCATGGCTGCTTTAGACTTAGTGAAAGCCTTGATGGAGAAAGAAGAAGAAGAAGGTCTGAAGACACCTAGAGTGGAGGTAGACCTGTCCACATTTTGAGGTTCAACGCCAAGAGTGGCTTCGGTATGTGAAGTCGGGGTGTGGGCCGAGGAGCCTGCGACCTCGGGCACAGGAGACACCGCCAAAGTAGTGTCGTCGGTAGTCAGGGGCTGCGTAGGCGCCTCGCTGAGAACCGGACCACGTGTAGCCGGCTTTGGCATGGTGTCGGTAGAGGCCGCGGACCTCGTGTGTCGGTCCTTATCCTTGCGTTTTTTAGACAAAACTGGAGTCGGAGTATCCGATGACATGATATAGTTAAATGCTTTTCCAAAATAATGCTGGGCGAACTCCGCCCGATGCTTAATGGTGCGTTTGTCAAATGTAGCACAAAAGCAACAGACCGAGACATCGTGGTCTGGGCCTAAACAAGGTATACAGAGGGAATGAAAATCCTTATGCGGTATTTGCTTCCCACATGAAATACAATTATTAACTTTGTCTGACATTGGTCTGAGGCAAGAAAAGAATCCCCACCGGGGTACTTAGCTTTCAAGAAGACTTCGGTTTCAAAATTTTCATAATTTCAGGAGCTGGCCGACCCGCACTTGCGAACTGCTTCTGCTTCGGGCACCGCGCAGCAAGAAAGACTGAAGAAAATGGCGTCAGCTGGTTCCTTTATACCCCTGTCGCACTGACGTCAGGGAAGAAGCGACAACAACTGACGCCGGACCTAGACTTTGGAATTCGGCCGACCGAGGACCCGCCTGATGGCAGGAGAACCCATCTGTTATGATTGCAGCTGTATGCACGATGAACATCACAGGCATTCTTCTGGATACAGAATGGTAAAAGAGTGCCTCTATGTTAAGGGACATTTTGTTTTAAAGACAAACATACATTTATTCAGGCCCAAAGAAGCATGTATAACAGTATCAAAAACTAGATTATTTCAATACAGGATTTACAAGGAATGGAACTCGGAAGCTTAAAAACTGTAACAAGCAAGTTTGAGTATAACTTCCTATATCTTCAGAATCAATAAAAGTGCAAAACAGCTTTTGGATCATCATTGCAGTGCTAAAAATAAACAGAACCTTATTTATAGGAGATTTCAATTACAGAGATAAATAGCTAAATTTAACAACCGATATTTATTAACAGTTATTATTATCTTTTATAAAGCAATATAATTTTGAAAAAATAAAGTATAAAACTCTAGTGAGTGGGCAAGCATTAACATCTAACGTTCACAACTGCTATAGGACTCAAACTGAGTATAGCCATCCAATTCCTAGTACAAGGATCAGAAGGCTGGGCACATGAAAAAAATATATTACCTATTTGGCCTGAAGTTTAAACACCTCACGGAAGAATTATAATTGGCAGCAGTAACAAAATCAACAAAAGCAGCACTCTGCAATGTTGTGCAGCCATGTTTCTCATCTGGTTTTTAAAACTGGTATCAAACATGGCTGATAATGTCATTAGACAATAGCTGACTGTGCACATTCAGAAGCTTGGTAGACAATAAATATGTGCGGTTGGCAAGCAAAGGCATAAGCAGTGACAGGGAAATGACTGAATGGCATTGCAAAATGTAGTCAATAGAATTGGATTTGGTAGCAAGGAATGAACAGTAGAGGCAGTGAGTACGCAGAGGAAAAAAAGCACTGACGCTGGTTGCAGTTTGCCTAGTTTGCTGCTGCAGTCACGATTTTTTTTAATAATGAAGCGGCATTATTTTTTTAAAATATTACAGTGGGGGATGGAAAATACACTGCAAGCAGATTCAAAGATAGTGAGACATGGCATGCATTGACTAAGACTAA
The DNA here is from genome assembly GCF_019279795.1 of Protopterus annectens. Taxonomy (NCBI): domain Eukaryota; kingdom Metazoa; phylum Chordata; order Ceratodontiformes; family Protopteridae; genus Protopterus; species Protopterus annectens. The sequence continues at coordinate 672,921,223 of NC_056748.1, read as the reverse complement.
TTGCCAAAAGTAAGCACAGAACACCACCACACTGATACAGACAAAAAATTTTATTTATTTACTGACATTGGTTAACTGGGTTAGTCCAACTGAGCCAGGGGCTCATTTTCAGTGAAGACCCAAAGAGAAAAGCTCCAGAAGTATTACATAGTTTTACAATAAAAATCAAATCCAAAATAAAAATAAGAGTAAAGAAATTAAAACCGACATTAAACATAATAAGAAAATCGACAGTTAGAGAATATCTGTACACAGAGTAGGTTAAATAACAATTGACAGTTCTGGAGAATATTACACATGGAGTACATACAGATAGATAAACAACTCAATCAATTCTTTTTCTTTTTAAAAAAAGGTATAAATGAATATATATATGTTATGGAAGTGAAGGGAGAGGGAGGTATAAAGGTATATGAGGCAACTATACGGAAGTAAAGAGTAGAACAGAGAAAAGGAGTTGAAGTTGAGAAGAGAAGAGGCTAGATCAAGTGTGGGTTAGACAAGGGCAGGACCATGTGATTTTAAGATGATGGCGCATGATTAATTGAGCCCCAGGTCACCCTTGCATATCTCACCTCTTTAAAATTGTTCTAGTGTTATGGGTAAATCTGCCTGTACACTTAACATCATGGGTGATTTGCAGCTGTCATATATGATGCAATTATGTGTGACAGTTGTAGAATATGCAGTGACCGACCACATCAGTAGAGCTGGATCATCTACAGAAGAGCAAAAGGAATATAGCAGATTATCATGCATACATTCATGTGGGTATCTAATATGATCAGATTTGTATCCCTACATGGTTATAAACACAATTCACCTGTGTCTTTTCCCCTATCTGTGAGGTTTCATCTGACAACCAGTGGAGACGTCTACTACTCAAATTCAATGTAAAACTAAGTAAACTGCAGCCATCATCTCTGGGTCCCAGTGCATGACATGCACGTACTTGAAGGTTTTCATGGATATGGAAGAACACATGTAAATGGCCCAGGTCTATGAACAACATATCATCAGGCTGTGTATTCATTTAACTGGTAGGAACCTGGTGCACCCTGGGATACATGAAGTAGATGCTGATCTCATCAGTGTCCAAGACATTGTTATATGTAATTTTCCACATTCACAAGTTACGTACACAAAGTTAATGGATTCATACATTGAAGCAAGAGTCTGTGGAATGTGATTATTAGAAACATTTAGTGAACCTTTCCTGTAATGTGTCCATCTTACAATTAACAGTGTTAAAACATGTAGGTTTGTCTATCTTGTCAAAAAGAGTACAATACGAAGTGTGACCAAGCCACTCATGTCCGACAGCACTTGTCCTGCATTTCTCCTTATCCATATTAAACTATCCCTTCCCATTTCCTCCTGGTTCTATCCTTCTTTTGGTTTGTCCATGAAAACTCATGTGGCAGTATTTAGGAATTACAAGAAGCACAGCAACTGCTACTCCTTAGAGTGATGCGGGGTGTGGGGGTAGGAAATCCATGCTTAATATATAATATAAGAAACAATGAGTAGTTTTTCATCCTTCTAAACATTTGTCTGGCCATGTGCTAAAGAAGAATCAGCAAACAAGCTGTTTATTATTAAAGGGACTGCTCCTTTCTATCTGAATGTACTGCCATACATTTAATATATGTATTAAGGCATTCACTTTGATTAGGATATCTGAATGTAAGTATGACAGTCACAGTAGCATATGTGACAGTGTTCTGTATATGGTCATAGGTACAGTATATTTTGCATTCTGTGCATCACACACACACACACACACACACACACACACACACACACACACACATAAGTGGGGTATGGGAGGGGAAGGGAAATAGGTGGAGAGAGAGAGATGCAAGTGCTATAAAATGTTTTTAGGTTCTGGAGCTTTCCATCAGATAGTTAGCCAGAAGAAGATATTCACCCCATGGTACTTGAAAGATGATTTCATTATTTTATACATAAAGTGGGTTTTGTAGAGGAAGCAGTGAAAGGTATTTTGGTGTGACTTAATAAGATTTGTTAGTCAGAATCTTACTGGTGGCCATTTACACCAACAACTCTTATAATGCATAAAGTGAACATTTAAAATAAGTGATTCCCCCGACAGTGACATTGCTAGTGTGGTAGCAGCCACTGGACTGGGAGCTAATGCAATCATTTAGTAAAGCAGTGGTAATAATACCAGGAAGTACAACGGATCGGTTAAGAAAGGGAAGGCATACATTTACAGGCAGTGATATACATTTTTTTATTACTGTGACTGGAGAGGAATGACAAGAAAAAGTCTAGTTGAAGTGATATCTATGATTTTAATATTCAAGGTTCTCAGCCTGTTAACATCATCACTTATTCTTTGGATTGAGGAAAATTAAAGACCTTTGGGTTTAGACTGACCTGGAAATCGCATCAAGCAGACCTGAAGGTAGAAGTCTGAAGTATACTGAAATAATATTACAAAAATGATTTAATAATAACAGAAAGGTGTAAAAATGGAAAGGAGGAAGAAACTTTGGAATCATTTCCTTCATCTAACTAACTTCCTTCTGACTAAGCCATCAAACAGACAAAGAAAAATAAAAAAAATCAGTATATTCATTAAACTTGGAATGTGTAATTGCAACAGACATTAGTTTATTGCCTATGCAGAATTGTACTATGGAGTACTTACTGTCATTTTGGAAAATAAATAAATAACAGTGCATGCATAGAGAGATAGTTATTAGATAAAGGAACTGATTGAGATATATTTATGCAGGATTATTTCATTGGGATGGGGTATGTCTCAGTGGCAGAAATAAATACATGCATGGTCACAGAGGAGGACCAATTATATAAGGCATGCACAAATTCCAGTAACTGTCAGTGAGTCCAAAGATGAAAATCAATAAAGCAATGACATAGCTATCTGAGAATGATTAAAGACAAGAGCTTAAGAAATGAACTCACTGCTGGCATATGTCTTATCATATTACCAGAAGCATGTAGGAAAGATACCCACATGTGAACTCAGGAGTAAATTAGCAGCATTCTGTCATGCAATTGTATCATTAATGGTCAAGCACCATATGGCCACATCTTGAACTGCTTTTGTAAGGGTGGTGTACTGTATTTTATCCTAGAAATGCTGTGAAAACCCCATGCAGTACAGCAAAACAGATAAAAGAGTCAACTAAAAGGCATACAAGGAATTAAAAGTAATGTCATTTTACACACACACACACACACACACACACACACACACACACACACACACACACACACACAAAGTTAACAATAAAGAAATGAACATGACAAATTGTACTTACTCTCTGTCAATGACAAGACATGTAACAGCTTCAGCTGCAATAACGTTGGCTGTTCTGATGTCTTCCCTAACAAGAAAGAGAAAAATCATCATTAAACAGATTGCACAGGTAAAGAATGGGAGAATTGCAAAATAAGGTTAATAAGCATATGCTGTATGTGCGTTTCATATAAATCTGCAGTTTATTATGCTGATGATGTTGAGGAGATGTTATTATTATCATTTTGAAAACAGATGTCATCAGCTATTCTTTACAATAATCTATTTTTACATTAACTATGTTTCCTTGTAGGAGAGGCAAAGAAATGTGATTAACATTACTGCATTTTCTACTTGTGGTTCCATCTTTGTGGAGTCTGCATTTTCACCCTTTAGCTATGTGGGATTTTGACAGGTGTTCCTCTTTCACCAGACATTCAAAAGACATGATACATGAACAGACTTCCTCTAAACTCCCCATAGGAGAGCATATAGTTAGTAGGGCAGTGGGCTTGGGTGTGTATGCAAGCCGTGCCTACCTGCCTTGAGATAGTTATATGTTGTCTGTAAGTGGATCACTTCCTCTTGCTAAATTCTAATTATATATATGATTCAGATTGGGCCTTGATCAAGATAAAGCTAGTATCCAGCAATAAATGCATTTACACATATACAGAAAATGAATACATATATGTAAAAATGGAACCTCACAAAAGGCACACAATAGACAAGAGAACACTGCCAGAAATGCTCAACCAGAAAAAAATTGTTATTCAGTACCAAAATAAGTTAAGAGCTTTTCTTCTTCAATTAACAAGAACTTCATCAGAACATGTTCTGATGAAGTTATTAATTAAAGGATGAAAACACTTAAATAATTTTGATACTTTGTGAGCATTTTTTTGCTGGTTGGGTATTCTTAATGCATACATGTATTTTTGTAAGCACATACATTGAAAATAATTGTTCTTGCTCAGGATTCAACTTTCTTAAAATGATAATTTATCAAATATCCTCAAATGCATTCATATCTTAAAACTAAAACAATGCTTTATAACTGTTTTTAGAAGTTATTTTATACTCTGTAGAAATATTATTCTGATTTCTGGGCACATTATCAACACATTTTTCATGAATTCCCAATCAACTCCAACTACATCTACTAAAGTCAACAGAATGGTAATTTTGTTGCTTTCAGCTAAATAAGTCTCTTGGGCCATGGATGAGGGTAAAACAGTAAACAACACTTATATAGGCCAGGCCAAAGCTTTCGACATAATCCACCACCCTGAGTTCATAGATAAATACTGAATTAGGCATAAACCCCTGCATCATCAGGTGTAAGTAAGAAACTTTCTTACACTGTAAAGGATACCAACAAGGAGAAGAAAAGACAAACACTACTAAAAACTCCTGATGTCCACCATGGCAGTCAAACTTAATAGTAAAATCAAAACTTTAATAAAAAGAAAAAGAATATAGCATAAAACAAGCAGTCCTCAGTCTTCCGATAAGCGCTTTCGGCAAATAAGCCTTCCTCAGATCGTATAAAAAGGACTGTTCAGCTTTTGTATTTATAAGGCATCACAGCCATTCATCACTTAATTCTGTGACACGCCCTTGTTGCAAACCAAAAGGAGGCCAGCTAACAGAGGTATAATTTCCTTCATTGTAATTAAAGGAGCACTGCTTTTCTTTACTATAGGATTGTATATGAGAAAACTAATAGCTATGGATGTGAATACATTATATGAATGAAGCAACATTCAAGTAAACTTGCTAATCATATTCCTTCTATTCTTAAGTGCAGGTTTTAATGGCACAATAGTATTCAAGCCTGGTGATCTGTTTGCTTTTAAATTAATTATCCAGCATGTTTCCCTTAGCTCTGTGCAATTATGAACATCACCTCCTCTTGTGGTCTGACAGACTGCCTCTATGGCCTTAAATACAAAATAATGAGAAGGATACTGTGTTACGTGGGCTGCTAAGGCATTATTGGGATCTTTCTGTTTGATGTCCCTCAAATGTCTGAGGATATGTTCCTTAAGACGTTGATCTGTTTTGCCAACATAGAAAGCACTACATTGGCAGCAAGTTGCTAAATATATGATGTGGGAACTAGTACAATCAGTATAGACATTAAAATTGTACTGTTGCCTGGAGTATGGATGTACAAAAACATTGGAGCTGTCAATGGAGTTTCAAGCTTTGCATCTTAAGCACTTGAAAGTGCCCTTTCTATTAGAATTGGACCTATTTCTTTCAAATACATCTTTGTTACAAATGAGACGTTTCAAATTCTTCTTATTCTTATATAGGAATCTGGGCTGTTCACCTACAATGTCTCTTATTTTGTCATCAGTTGTCAATACCGGCCAAAACTTCCTAATAACTTCACATACTTGCTTATTGTCAGCAGTGTATGTTAACAGACATTTAAGTTGCTGTGATTGAGTTTTAGTTTTAAAATCCAGACTCTCATGATGACTCGATGTAGGTTCAGAGAAGTAGGGAGGTCCCTTTCCTCTCCTTAATTCCTGTGGATCATGCTTCAATCTTAAATTCTTTTTTTTATAAGATCTTTTGCTTAAATGAGTCTCAATATTTCTCTGTTCTGCTACAAAGTCTTCATTCTCAGTACATAATCTTGAAGTTCTTAAGATCTGATTTTCAAAGATGTTATCAAAAATATGTCCCGGGTGCATACTCCCCCTATGCAGATAATGATTTCTCCAGGTTTCTTTTTTATAAATTCCTGTACTGATACCTCTATCAGGGTGCAGATGAATCTCTACATCCAGAAATTCTATGGTCTCCAAAGAATGTTTGACCACAAACTCTAGAAAATCAGTGCTCTCATTGATAAAGTTGACAAAATGGTCCATTTGTGTAGAGCTACCTCTCCAAAGGATGAAGACATCATCCACAAAATGGCCATAGTACACTAGGTATTGTTTCCAGGTGCTGGGTATCAGTTCATTGTGTTACCACTCAGCCAGAACCAAATTAGAGTAACTATTTGCACACAGGGTGCCCATAGCCACACCCCATGTCTGCAGATAGAAAGAATCCCCATACATAAAGATGTTATTTATCAATACAAGTTCCAACAAGGAACATATTGGTTCTACTTCCATACTGTTCCTTGCTAAGAAAGATCTTATTGCCTGTAGACCATAGTAATTCAGAATCACCGTAAACAAACTCTTGATGTCCATGGTTTTTCCAGAAAGTCTCCTGAGTCCTTCAATACAGTTCCTGCTAGTGGCAGGGCCTTCTTTAATTCATTCTCCACGTACATGGAAACAGGTTCAGTTACCCAGCCCCTTCCAGAAACTATGGGATGTAGGGGTGGGTCAACTGGATCCTTGTGAATTTTGGGGAGTCCGCTGATGTATGGAAACATAGGTTTAGGGCAATCAAAGAACTCATATAGTTCTTGTGAGATATTTGTCTCTATCAATAGGTCATATAGGTGACTATGAAAATGATCTACCTTGGTCGTGGCTTCACTGTAACTTAATCTCTTATACGTTCTTTCATCATCCAACATAGAGAACATTTTGTGCCTGTCCGAATCCTACACCATCAGGTGGGTAGCAAACTGGCTGACTGACAAGACACATGTTGTCCAGATAGGCAAATTCACTGCTGATAAGAAACCTGTTACTGGTGGTGTGTTATAGGGCTCAGTGTTGGGACTCTTCAGTTTGGAATATACTTCTCTGAAGTGAAGGCCAATGTTGGGGGCATCTGGCTAAACAAGTTCACCAACAAATGTAAGCTGGGAGCAAACATCAAATCCTGAAACGATGTTGACAAACAGGCCTGAAAATTACAAACGATTGATGCCAAAACCGTGGTATGAGATTAAATGCTAATAAATAGATAATCATTCCCTTCAGTAAAACAGATATCCCTGCAAATTATAATACTAATAGTACACCCCTAAAAGTAGACCCAGTGGTGAGGGACCTAGGAACACAGATTGTCAATAACTTAAACTGTGACCACCAGGTAGCCATAGTAGTGAGGAAATCCTTCTGCGTGACTCAAATTATAAGCAAAGTTATGGCATCAAGGTCAAATGAAGTCATAGTTTCATTGTACTTGGCCGTTATCAGGCTCACAATCGAGTACAATACTCCCTTCTCCATTTATGTAACCAGGCACTTAAACCAACTGGACTGCCCCTAGAGGTTTCTCTCTAAAAAAATACAAAGAGTAAGTCACATGTCTTATGCAGACCAACTGAAGGCCCTATCCCTTTACTTTATCGGATATTGTTTATTGAGTGGTGAGTTATGCCTAACCTACAAGGCATTCTCTGATCCAGCCCAGATGAAAATGTTACAGATTTGCAAGAAAAATTATATGAGGGTTACGCATAACATGGACCCGATTCTTATTTCTGACTCTAACAGAACTTCCTGGAGAGACAGATTCATATCGCAAATCTATGCAATAAACTTTCTGTCTTCATAAAACAAAGCCTGTCCCTTACTCTTATTAAAAAGAATTTGGATACATGGATGCAGAACCATAAATTCACTCCTATGGTACTGCCCACATCCCTGCAGTCTATAAAATAACTCAGGGCAGCAGCACCCAAAGAACCACTGCCCTGATACTACCCTATCCCATATTTGGGGAATAAAGATATGATATTGTCATATCCTGGTTAATATTGTCTAGGTTTGCAATGGCTCTTACTCCATTAGCCTAGTAATCACCTATGAACCATAAACTCTGCCATACATTAGCACAGTTCATTTTGAAACAAATGAAGTCTGAGTGCTTTTAGACAGAATCACTTCACTAAAAATGGCTTTTTCTTCTGTTTGCACTGTTGTAGAATTATTCACTGTTAGTGGGTCTGGATTCAGATCAAAGTTCCATGAATTACACCCATAATGAAGTCCCAAAATTCACAATAACTGCATCTTTTTATGAATTTGCAACTGGACAGTGTGATCATTCAGGTTTCCGTGTTGTGACAACTCTGTGGTAAAAGTAATTACTAAGAGGGTGCAACAGCAATTCATCTTCCATTGGAGGTATAGAAGTGAAACATCTGCAGAAAGTGAAATGCTATTTTTAATAGACTTTCTTTTTACATTCCTTGATTTAGAATCCCGATAATTACTAATAGGTTTGTTAGAACTACAGAAAGAAACACAATGTAATTTAGAGCATTTGGTCTTCACTGAGACAGTGGATGTTTCTCACTGGGGTGACACCTAGTAACTCTGTACTTACATATGAAGATGAGATGATTGGGGAGAGAGGGGTGAAGGCTGCCAGTCTAGTCAAATAGAATTTAGTATATAATTCTATCAACTATATAAATAAATGTAAAATACAGGCTTGTGTTTTTAAATGTAGGAAAACACTGTGAAATGTGGAACTGTAAAATGTGTGACAACATTGCACTCTACTGGCCCAGTGAAGCATGTTGTATCCTTTCATGTTAGAATTTGGCCTGAGGGCGGCTGGATGATGATTTCATGCCCATTGTTTTAAGGATAAAGTTTATGACCAGCATTTAGCTGTGGAAAGTGCTTTTATTGCTTTAGTTTCTGTTCGCATATATATGTGAAATGTCTTGTATCACTGTAAGTTTCTGAAGAGGTGTTAGATTGCTAAATAATGCAGTTTGTGGCCTGAGAACTCAGACCAGGTGTTAAGATGATGCAGTATGAATACTGGGAAATCCTAAGTGTCAAAAATTATGTAATTTTGGGAGGGCCTTAGAGACATGTTTGTTAGTAATGTTTAAATACTATTTTTGACAAGAGACCTAGGGCATTTTGATCTGGACATCTAACTTATCAGCACTCTGCTCATGCTCACGTGTACGTTTGTAGCACTGTGATATCTTGTAGGAATAGTTAAAGCTAGTAAAGATTAATTAGGTATTTTTCTTTGAAACCAGACCTGTCCTACTGTATTATTTTAAGTTTCTGTGTGATCTGTGAACTCTTAGATATCTCTGTGGTGTAGTAAATTTGTCTTGTGTTTTAATTATTTATTATTAAATATTTTTAAAACCTTCTACCTGTGGCTGGTTTGTGTAGAGATGAAGTATGCTTTAGAGTACATTATATATTTATAGAGTTTACTGTCTAAGCCCTTCCAATAAGCCTTAGACTGTATAGTCACATTACCATTGGATATTAATATTGCACAGTAATAATTGGACACCCTTTTAAGGGCCTTTTAGTAGCTGATATTATTAACTGGGTGGTGGCAGTGATTACTACCATATAGTCTGGGTAAAGTGGCACAGTTGGAGAATCTGTGTCAGCCTTTCCCAGGAGTGTCTGTGAAGTTGTATAAATACTTATCTCAAAGTGTGTCTGTGTTGTGTCAGCTACTTGGGCAGGGGCACGAAGCTCTGGTTGGACAGAGAGGGTACTGGAGGTTCTAGCTTGCCCAGTTAGGCTGAGACCTGGACACTATAGCTGTGCCAGTGGGGAGTCTTACTGGGGACCTGGTGAGCAAGGGAGCAACCAGCCCCAGATGACTGTGATCTCTGTGTGCACTTAAGGGAAATTGTACTTTACTGTGTGCATTAGTTATGCTTTCCTCTTCTAGGAGATGACCTTCCTGGTGTTAGTGGTGAGGATTGAGGCTCCTTGATTGCTGGGCCAAGGCACGGTCGTCACAGAAGACTTCATTGCTTATGTGCTCAATGCTAATACCTGCAGGGTCAGACTGAGAGGAATGGCATATTTGAAAAAAAGAGTGATATTTGTAACATCAGAATTGTTAGTTGTATTGTCCTTATTTCTCCTTACTATATTTGCAGGGAATTGAATTTTTGGTTATGCATATTTCAATATCTGCAACAAAAAATGTGCTACATTCTTTGTAGGAGATCCATTGAGATGTGAAAAAAACATCTAGCGAAATACAGTAACAAAACAAACAAAAAAAAAAAAACACATGAAACAGATTTAGACAGAAACAGCACAAAATGGTATTTAGAGAGTTAAATCCCTGAAACTTCAAGAATAAAGCAAGAAATGTGCAGGACAAGGATAAAGGGACTATAACTGCCTCTGAAGTCTCTGGGTCTATATTAGAACATTGAATGCTCTAAATATCGAACGCTCTAAAGAGCGAAAATGCAGGACCTCAAAGTCATTATTGTGGGGGGGGGGGCTATGCCCCCCACCCCCCGCTAAATATATATTCCAAGTCCGAGATCGCACTACAGTGAGGAAAAGGCAAATATTCCGATCTTCATGGTATTGTGATCTCAAAAAAAGCAGTTTGAGGTCCTGCATTTTTGCTCTTTAAAGTGTTTGATATTTAGAACCTTCAATGTTCTAATATAGATCCAAAGTCCCTTGACTCAGTAAACATCTTACAAAAGGAGATAGGAATAAAGATTCAGCCATCCAGCTTGACAGCAAGAATGTAAGTTGGAAATTCTTTAATGGACTAAGGAGTGCAAGTCTTTAAGCAAAAGATGGGTTAGGGAAGGAGCTAGAAAATAAAGTTTAAGCTTCGCTGCACTGCTATTTGATGGCACAATATAATATTGAAAAAAAAAGGAAAGTATGAAATCAGCTACATACATGAAAGTACTGCAGATGAGAATATATTTACATTAGTAGGTAAAGTGTTAGACCTTGCAAGTACAGTAAGTGGAGATTCTTCGATAAAGCAGAAAAGTAAGAGATTAATCAAACAAGATATTTACGTTTAGATTTGGCTATGGAAGATGGCACAATGGTACCAACATGATACATTTCAGAAAATATACCTTACCCTAAACGAGATTGATGCTTACATCTTTGATCTGCTAACTAAGGCTGCACAACTGCTGCTTCTGAGCATATGCATTTGTAGTAAAACAAGCACCAGCAGACTCGGAATGTTGCACCATCAGAAGTGGTACCAAATGCCTGACAACAGGCAAGCAATTCAGTGAAAAATGATACTTCCTAACTCTGCGTGTGCTGGTTAACTTGAAGTGGGTTGGTTATCCTGACAAGCAGCTGTTAGTTAGTGCAGATGATTTAAAACTATGAACTAACAATGAGCTGCTTTCTCAAATCCGGGGTGTGACTCCCTCAGATTCCATTTGCTTACTCTGTAACTCTGAGCAAGACACTTAGCAGACAGTGCTGTCAGGATAAGCCTGGGAAAGGTCCAAGTAGATTGCTGCTCTACCCTGGAAATCAAACAAACAAATAAATAGATTACCATTGCCTCTATTATGATCTATATAAACATTAGTCATTTACCCCAGGGTTACCAAATTTGCCTTGACAGGCAAAACTGCATATACAATTAAATAAACTCATTCATATCTAATCACTTATTTATGTATGTGTTTATTCATTTATTGTATTTCTATTGGCAAAACCCAGGCATTTTCTATAAAAAGTCAAGTATATACAATGAGAATTAATGTCCATTAGTAAATGCCATTACATTAGCAAAGCAAATAATTCAAAGTTAAAAACTGTTATTCTTCTACACAGTTTGCATGATTGATTTGCTTAATGCCTCCAACTTATATGTATCAGTACAAGACATATCTCAGCCTATATTTCTCATTATTTTTTTTTATTTAGTTGTAAACACAATGAAGCAATATATTATCAGCCATTATACAATGACTGACCATCAATATTTGAAAACAAGCACAGTGATTGGTCAGCCTAACCAGCATGCCCATTGCAAATCGAGCATATACCAATGGAAAAAAGTCCAGTCACCCAGACTTTCTTCCATTAATATATGATACTGTTCGCAATGTTTATTTAGAAATATTATAACTCTCCATTATCAATCACATTTAAACCACTTGGTTGATTGCATGCAATGAGGTATTTTAAATAGAGTCTGCATGGAGGACAAAGAACTAGCAACATGTAGAAGTCTGTGTCTCCACCTTCTAAAATCAGTTAAATTTGGATAAAGTGACTTCTCAGCTCTCCACACCTACTCAACAGTAGTTACAAGTATAGTGCAGGTACCTGATTTCTACTCACAACTCTTCAGAAGCTGTCCAAATGTTTGCTACCCATAACGAGCTGTGAATAGCCAAGTCTAGAAAAGACAAAACACCTCCTTACAAAGAGACTAGTGAATAATGACCACCGCAACGGAGCCAAAAAGGTGAGCAATAAACACCTCAAAAGATCTTTAAATGTGCAGGGAATACAATTTTGTTTCATTAAAAAAAAGGCATATAAATACACAAGAGATAAATACAAGCATAATTAGGCATGTTATACAAAACTAGACAAATGTACCTGATTATCTTTATATTTTATCTCTCCCATCTCACAAATTCATTTGAAATCTCTAGATATAATTTCTTTAATTAAAAACAAAACAAGAAAAAGCAACGGAGATCTTCCTTTCTCCATTGCTTCCTTTATACAACCTGATATACTGCATAAGCATGGAACAAAAGCCCTATATATGCATGTGCAGTACATCAGGAAAACCCCAGCATACCAGGAGAAAAATGAACAAGAGCAACACAACACCCTTAAACAAGGTCATTATTTAAGAAAAATAACTCTCTTTTTTCTTAAATAATGTCATTGTATAATAGCAATAATCTGCAGCTGGGTGAAGGTAATGCTGGATTTACCCATGGCTGGCTTTGTTTGGTCACTCAGGCTTTGCCCTCATGACCAAATCACACCAGCCATGGGTAAATGCAGGGTTACCTACACCCAATCATGGATTGCTATAATAAACAACAAACAGAAGAGAAAATAATAATAAAAAAACACGCCAAGAAACTATTTACAAATTTAATAGTAATTCTCTTTCATAGAGAGAAATAAAATTATTTATATATATATATATATATATATATGGATTCCTATTACAAGAAAGAAAGTTCAATGCTTCAAACTTGTAATAGGAAGCCTCACTTCAAAGTTCACTTTAACGAAAGTGAACTTTTGCGTAAGTGCACTTCACCGAAAACACCGCAGCACAGTGGAGGACATAAAAAACAAGCTATGTCCTCCACTATGGTGCAATAGTCACGGACCTTAGGGTTAGGACATGGGTTAGGGTAAGGGGATAGTTAGTAAAGCTATCCCCTTACCCTAACAGATGCCCTAACCCTAAGGTTCGTGACTATCGCACCATTGTGGAGGACATTGCTATGTCCTTCACTGCGCTGCAGTCGTCACGGACCTTAGGGTTAGGGCATGGGTCATGGTAAGGGGATAGCCCTATGGACTATCTCCTTGCTATGACCCGTGCCCTAACCCTAAGGTCCATGAGTACTGCACGGAAGTTCAGTACAACACCCATTCATTGTACTGAACTTCGTGTAAGTGCACTTTCGCTGCAGTTAGCATTCCAATCACTATTTCGAATTAGTGAAAATTCGATCTAGTGTATGGAACCCATATATATATATATATATATATATATATATAAACATACAGAATTAACTAGATCTTTTATCAACATTTTTCTAGTAGAGCACTTAACTTTGACCAATTACTATAGCTAGAAGTAAATCTATCTGACGTACAGTGCCACAGTGGTGCAGTGGTTAGCATTACCGCCTCACAGCAAGAGGTTCTCCAGTTCGATTCTTGGCTGGGGTGCCTTCTGTGCGGAGTCTGCATGTCCTCCCTGTGATCGCGTGGGTTTCCTCCGGCTGCTCCTGTTTCCTCCCACATCCCAAAAGACATGCTGTAGGTGGCAACTCGACACCGTAAAACTCCACTGCCAATCATGAGCGGACAGATGATCCACTGTGGCAACCCCTAACTGGGAAAAGCCGGAAGAAGAAGATTAGCCATATTTATACATTCTTTAAAAGTTATTCTAATTACTTTCTTGGCAATAGTCAACAAACACCAGAGAAGATGATATAGTTTTCTAGGGACATCACCAGAAACTGGAGCATTAAATAATATCAATAATTTAATTAAATTGAAATTGTCTGTCCACAGTCCTTGTATGAAGCTGTTAATCAGCTAAATTGAAATTGTCTGTCCATAGCTCTTGTAGGAAGGTATTAATTCATTTTCAGTAAGGTTTTATTATATTACATTCAAAGAAGATATGCTTCCAATCAACTTTTAATTTATTTTTAGCCCATACTTCTGAAGGGGAAATGGGATTGCCTAGTAGGATCTTGAAATCAGAACACGTGGACAACCCTGACTATGAAGACACATTTGATACAAACACCACTGTTTTGGTAAATTGGTGGCTATCTACAGGGCTAAACCATGACTCAAGAGAACTACTCACCAGCAACTGTAATTATATTACCAACAGTGAAGAATTTATTGTAAACTGAAATAGTACAGCACAATTTTGACCACTAGTCCTTAATGCAGACTATCTTGAATGTCTTTGCAATAGCTGTACAAGTTATCCCCATTGTCACTAGTACTTACTTTTTATTGATACTGTCTGAATCATCACAACTCCAAAAAACACATGTAGAAACAAGGCAGTAGAAACCAGACTCTTCAAAAGCTTCTCAATAACAGATTTAATGAAGGATGTAAGCACTTTCACAATGGTAACATTGCTTCTTCAGACATACCTACAGACAAACTGAGGAGCTTTTATATCCTTTAAAGCCAATTATCCAATTAAAATACATTTATTCAGCTAAGACAAAGTACCTCCACTTAACTAATAAAAAAAGACAACAAATGTTTATAATGAGGTTAGCCATAAAAGGAATAATGGGCATTTTTCACCAATCCTAAATCAAAAGGTGAAACCAGGTATATATACAAAAGGAAAATAATCATATAGATTATAATGCAACCTTCATTACAACATTTAACGTTAATTTTTATGAGATAAAAACAATAATTTTATAGAACTGGCATTTAATCGAGGTTGAAGTGCCTGTTATTAATAGATTTAAGAATGGTGTCAAAATGATAGCCATGACAGGCAAGGATTTTAAAACTCTTCTTCAAATGTGTGAAATAACAAAAAAACACACCAAGAAAAGGCATAACAAAATGTGGAATGTGGAATTTATGCAAGCATATGTATGAGGATAAATATGTTCAAATTAATGGTCAGAAATGCAATATATATGATAAACTAAATTGTAATTCGAAAGGGCTGATTTATGTGACAATGTGTAAGCACTGTCCAGCTTATTATATAGGGAAGACTACTAGAACCCTAAAAGAAAGAGTATAT
This sequence comes from Protopterus annectens, assembly GCF_019279795.1. Taxonomy (NCBI): domain Eukaryota; kingdom Metazoa; phylum Chordata; order Ceratodontiformes; family Protopteridae; genus Protopterus; species Protopterus annectens. The sequence goes on along the minus strand of NC_056748.1, from coordinate 672,905,748 downwards.
GAGCACCTATATGCCATTAGAAAGATGAATTTAACAAATGCACTTGCAAAACACATAAAGAAGTATGATGAACATAGATTTGAATTTTGTGGTATCCAACAGGTCCATGACCAACTTGGGGGGGGCATGGATGCTACATTTAGAAAGAGCAGAAGTAATCTTGCAACTAAAACTACATTCTTTTGTATGGCCGGGTTTGAATGACTACTGTGCAATCAATAGTATACACAGGCTAAAAGCATTACTTAGGTGACATAATGTGTATGCTGACCTGTGTTAGGGTAGTGATTTAATAAATATATTTACTTATATATATATATATATATATATATATATTTATATATTTTTCGATAACAATAAATATTTTAATTAATAATAATCAACTAGGATGTCTTTAGATTATTTATTACTGAAGGAATTTATTTAATGTATTTTAAGTATGTGGTTTTATATATATATGTGCTTTTTTATTTTAAAAATTTTAAATTTTGTTCATTACATCATTTCCTTTCTAGTGTAGGATGGGCTTATAAAATACTATTTAAGAAGTTCAGTTGTGGTTTAAAACCGTTTTAGTCTGATGTTATTTTACAAATGAAAGTGCTTCACTGTATTTCATTAAATAAGAGTTTTGCTTGCACTCTGGTCATTTTTTGTGATTGGGACTGATGCTTGACAGGATGTCCCATATTGCTTAAGGCTAATAGACCAGTCACCAGTTATCTGAACAGCTACTGCTATGATAAGTTTACATACATGCCTGTGCTATATATCTGTAGAATTACCTATTAATGAAAATTAATATTCCTGAATCACAAACAAAACAAAATATTTTATTGACTGTGACTGCTATGTGTGTGTTTGGGGGGGGGGGGTAAGGCTCACTACACAACCCTCTTGTGGGGGCTGCACCTCTGGACTCTTCATACCTCTCTACCTCTTAGATCAAGAAATCTGGATAAAGCCATAAATAATGGGAGGACAAAGGCCCAAAAATAGGGACTTTTTTTAAATATTGCTCTTATAAACTTAGAAAGTTGATAGAATAACAGGTTTTGTATAGCATGAATTTTCTGAAGAGAATGAATTCTGAAACTCAAATGTCTGTCATTATTTTTTGTCTTCAGTTTTGAATGACTTGCTAATAATTTGAGAGAATGTCACAAGTTTATGAAAAACATGCCAAAAATATTAGGCAAAAATCTGGACATTCTGTGAAAATCTATATAGTTGAGAGGTATGGTCTTGTATATCAATTCTGACATTACAAAACAGGGGGAAAGAAAAAAACTTACTTGATTCCACTGTCCATTAATGCTACACCAAAACCTATTGCATTCACTCATCCACCATCGCATTCAAAATACATATGTGTGTGTGTGTGTGTGTGTGTGTGTATATATATATATATATATATACACACACACACACACACACACACACACACATGAGTGCACACACAAATTATGTAAATATACATGGACATACACCAAAAACTCATTCACCATCACAGCAAACACACCAGATATCTCAAAGTTTCTCTTAAATCACACTAGACAGAATGGAAATAGATAAAAAAAGAATAGAAATCAGCAAAACATATTTCGAAAAGTAACTTTGCCAATAGCCTTGGCACCATATATATCATAACAGGGTGGGAGAAAGCGTTTGATTCACTGAGGAAAGCTATTATAATTATATGCCCTTGACACCCGTAATTGTCTTCTGTTGTCTTGCATTTCTGTGTTCAGTTGATATTTTTAGTCTGACGTTGTACTATGGCAAATTGTGTACATACATCCATATTATGTAGTTTGACCTATATACAGTTAAAGAAAAATATTAAACTTAATTGGGGACGAAAGTGCTTACAAGCCTCAATGTATTACTTCAATAAAACGTCTTTTTTGAATCCGGTGTGAGATGTCTTTGCTGTTTAATAGTTTTTGGATTGTTTTGTGTTTCCTGTGACGATGAAATGTTGGCTGGGTCTAGCAACAAGAAAAAGAAATGACAGCTTAACATTAATTGAAGACACAGTTCACTGTATCTGTGTTTAACAAAAGATGATCATTTAATATCAAAATTTTGAGTGATAGATCACTGAAGCCACATATGCGAAGTCCAAACTCCAAATGCTGAAAACACTAAACACCGATATTCCGGATAGTAAAATCTCACCCCCTTCTTGACCCATGGTAGCAATTGTTTTCAGTTGTGGAGCGGTCAGAAATGTCGCCATTCGACATTTTTTCGGCATTCAGACTATGTAGCAGTACAGATTTTGAATACATAGTTCAACAGTGTGAATAAATGATGAAGTGCACTTGAAACTTTGATAGTAAATCAGGAAAATCATAATAGCACTTGTTGTGCAATATAAGCAACTTTTGCTAGAAGGCAACCCATGATGCTTGCCAGTAAATGGAAATAGGTTGGAAGTCATAGTATGTAATAATGGAAAACAGCATTACTTATATAGATGAAAGTGCAACATTCTATGTTGACTGTCATTAAGATGTTTAAGAATGAGGCAGTCAAATAAACAAATGTAAACACTATCACATAATATAGCTTAAATTAAGAGTAATGAATGAAATTGACAAATTTCGCAGATAATTTTATAGGCTTAACAGTGTAGAAAGGTTTGACATTATACAGAGACTTCTAAGAAAAGTGAACAGTGGGTTAATATAATACAGTAAACAAAGTTCATTTCTGTCAAATACCTTGAGCTGTAATCTTAAAGGAACTGCATGTGATATCTGAAGGTAGTTTGATACAGGTAATTTAAAGAAGCATTTGACATTTCTGAAAGTGAATAATATGCAATGCATCAGCTGGGGTTAGTTTTGCAATGCCTCACACTAATATATGGCATCATGTTCCATTTAAATAAGTACATAACAACAGCATAGTATAAGTAATATAGCTAAAGCTGAAAGGTTGAGACCATTTTCAGCTGCTACTGGATACCTAGTCTGGGCAGCCAGCCAGCATCAGTAATGTTACTATCCGTCTTCCCATCAGCAAATTATTCATGATTTATTTAGTGGTATATTTTAGTTATGAATGCATTTATTAATTGCTTAGGGTTATGATTCATTTAGCACTAAAGGCTAAGATCCATTCAAGTGATGATGATCAACACCACTCGAATAGCATTTCAGTATAGTGTAATTATAAGATGACATACAGGACATTCTAGTGACATCATTAACTTGTCCACTGCAAAATTTTCCATTAACTGCATGCTACATTTATGTACTTGGACTGGGCACTAATAGAAGACAGAAGAGAAAGGTACATAATGCCATAATGTTGCTGATTCCATTCAGTTTAGAAAGTAGAAAGGCACTTGTGAGATACAAGCAACTGCTATAGTGCCACAGTCTGTACTGCACACAATGAAAATAAAAAATCAAATGCTGAGTTTTATATTAGCCCTTAAGCAGTATAGAACTCTTTTTTTTCATACTGATTCATTGATTATTTCATTAGGACTGTCATAAAAATGCAGGCTATAGTGAATATGAATTTTTACTTCCAAAAGCTGAAAATAACCATCACCAAATAACAAGAAAAGCATCCATACAGTACTAAAGGAAATGTGAAGTCACAGAATGATAGATGATGACTTTTGTATCAGTATACAACAAAGCACAGTACCAAGACATACTGCTTGGTACTGCAAAATGTGAAATTCACTGGCACGTAACTATAAACCCTCAAAAAACTGACAATGTACTGCTCAAATAATTCTGACCAGTTTGGGAAGGATGGTAGAAGAAAAGTACAATGCGAATGAAAACAAAAAAGAAACAGGGGTGAATGGCCATTCTTCCTACAATTCATGGTCAGTCACAACTTGTACCTTAAAATAATACCTTGTCACGCACAAACCACCAGTGCCCCACTATCCAATCCATCTCTTCAAATGTCTTAGCATTGAGCTTACTTATGTAATAAGCTGCCTGGTAAAGAAACATGTGTAAGCACTTCTGTAAATCAAAGCTTGAACTCATATGTTGTGGTGGCAGTTGGCAGTACCAGTCACCAGCTTCCATCCATGAGCTCAAAATCACACATGCACAAAGATCAGCCATGCTAATAAAGACACAAGTCAGCCTACACTGAGTAAATCAAATGTATTTTGATGAAAAAGACTACTTTGTTGTAAAGTATACCTGACACTTAAAGTTCACATTTGCTTATGCATACCTACTGCATGTTACCAAAGGCTTACAGTCTCTTTCATGTGAATGACATTTGTGTGAAACTGCCTTTGACCAAACTGAAATTACGAATGCCACAATGTCGAACCTTACAATAACGAGCAGTGGCTGTTGTAAGGTTTGACACTGTGGTGCAGATCGTACTATAGTGGGGATCGGGAAATGTACCCTTTCCCTCACTGTAGTGCAATCCTAGAGTTTGTATATATAAGTAGGAGGGTGTGGGAGGTGCAGCCCACCACATGGGGATGCAGGGGAGCTTCCCCCTTCAAAGGTGTTTGTTAATGTTGGGTGAAGTGCAGCATTTCAGTAAAGTCAACATTTTCGAAATTTTGACTACTAAAATGTTGCTTTCGGCATTTTTTTGTGTTCATTGTTGAGATGTCCGAACACGTGATTGGAACATCTTAACACTTGAATGGACTAGATTAGAGTATGTGATAGTAAATCGATACCAAACTGAAGACCCAAAAGAAAAGGTTACTATAAAAAAAAATACTTTGTGTTTTACATTCATGAGGCAGTTTTGATAATTTATGATTGTATACCTGTTTGTTTCTTTTACCATTCTGTGAACACAGTTAAATGCAATAAACAGAGAGTGCAAAAAACAAATTTGTGCATTTAAAAAATCAGATTATAAAAACAAATTAATGCTTACCCATTTAAAGAATCAGATGCGGAAAAATATATAAAATTTGTACTTGCTCTTTTAGTAATAATGCAGGTGTGTATACTAGAACTGATGTTCTTTCAGAAATACACACACACAAACAAAAATGTGTGGGTGCACACACACACACACACACACACACACACACACACACACACACACACACACTATTTCATGACAAAAGCTACACTAAATATTTGAATGGGAACTCTGTTTAGTAAAGAAGATAACTGCATTCTGGCCACAGACTTCTAATATAAAGAAAGTAAGCTCCAGAACTACTGCATTTTCTTCTTTGTTTTGATGTGGACTTGGTAGACTTTAAACAACATTTGTATGGACAGCAGACTAAAGAGAATTGTTCGGTCTTTCGGCTTTTCCCGGTTGCTTGCTTTTTCAGAGTATGTGTGTTCAAACTTTTATATCTTCCACACACATCACTTGTAATTTCTGAATGATTACTGAAGATAAGTGGTAGTCAGACTACAGTAATGATGATACAGTAGCAGGAGTTAAGACTGTTTACCTGTAGATAGTGCGTTTTCTCTGTTACTTTCTGTCCACTGATAACTTTTATTATAACATTCCTTGTACAAGCATACACTTGTTTTCATATTTGTTTTTATCTCAGTTAACTGGTTTCTAGTAAATAAAGTTAATTTACTATTATTATTAAATGATAATAGCTTGTGTCTGCTGATTTCTTTATCAGTAAATTAGAGTACTGAATAGTTTTGGTGCATTACAAACTGTTACCATTTAGCTTTTTGAAAAATGACTGCTTTAGACATAGCTACTAAATTACTATATTACAATTGATCTATTTTAAAAATGGACAGTAGCTGTGTACTTGGTGTGCTTGATTTGCCCAGCTGATGTCAGCATTGTTGTAAGGCAGAAACGTTTTTTCACAGGAAAAAAGTATCTTAGGCCTTCTTAAGAAGCGCTTGTGGGGATTCATATGAGTTAGCACACCAGCAAAAACTTGCATTACAATGTGCAGAGTTGTGTGACTGTGACTTTTTCTGATTCATAGTCATATACATTCCAACAACCACAACATCTCATTATTGGGGACTTTGCTTGAGTATGAGTCACATAACTGAGAAATCCTTATGCACTACAATTTAGCAAAAGTGATGCAGATTACACATAGGTACAGATTCTCCCGCACAGAGACAGACATAAACACAAACACACGCACACAAATAGATCCTAGGCATAACCCCCACATACGTGCAATTCACATAACTGTGGCAATTAAACACTGACAGATACCTTTTTGTAGTTTGACAGCTAGATTGATAAAATTCATAGAAACTGACAAGCTGTAATATGACAGTGGTGTTGGCATCTGTGGCACAATGCCTAGAACTTAAAATTCACTTCACTGAACCAGGAGACAACCTTGCCGGGGGCTGTAGGAGTTCAACAGGCAGTAAAAGGGCCATCAAATATGATCTCACATGACTTTAAAATATAGCTTAAAATCAAAAACTACAGCTTCAGATGAAACATTGGGAAAAGGAATAACAAAGATAATAGAACAGCATGAAGCTGTAAAAAGGGAGGACTGCACACTTCAAAAAAATGTCCATCCTTCCTGCAAAAGCACATGTACAGCAGGAGTTAAAACTATGCCCTAGAAGCCAATGCAGAACTAAATATTTGCCTCTATGAAAAGACGGGAATGACTATGGTAGTTTAAAATAAGTGTAAAAACATTTATATAGATATATATATATATATATATATATATATATATATATATATATATATATATATAGGTCTACCTGATAACGCCGAAAGCTGAGAAGAATGACAATGAGATAACCGACACCGGAAGATCAACAATGGAAAAGACCAAAAGTTGAAAATCCCGATGCTGAGATCAACGACATGTTAAGCTAAGTGTGCGATAGGGACGGATGTTAGGGTCAGGGTGCGGGTAAGGTAAGTGTGTGATAGTGACAGACTTAAGGGTTAGGGGGAGATTAAGTGAGTTAGGGTTAGGGTACGGGTAAGATAAGTGTGCGATAGTGACAGACTTAAGGGTTAGGGGCGGATTAAGTGAGTTAGGGTTAGGGTGTGGGTAAGGTAAGTGCGCGATAGTGATGGACCTTAGGGTTAGGGTCATAGTTATTAGTGTAGGTAAGGTTTAGTGTAGGTTTGTAAGGTTGTTGGTGTGCTTGCGTTGTGTGTGTGTGTTTTTCGGAAAAGGTATTTGTTTTCTTGATTGTCGGGATTGTGGTTTGACGGGCATGTGAAGTTTTGTGTTTTTGAATTTACGGTTTTATGGTGTCGGTTATTTCGTTGTCGGTGTTTTGGCGTGTCGGCGTTATCAGGTAGACCCATATATATATATATATATATATATATATATATATATATATATATATATATGTGTGTGTGTGTGTGTTTGTGTGTGTGTGTTGTATATGTGCATGCATTTTTCTGTCTTAGGATATTCAGTCAGACAGCATTTTTGAGGAGAGAAGACTAGACTATCCAGAGCAGGGTCACCTAATCATTAGCAGAAAACTCAAATTCTAGTGACCAGAACTATTAACTGTAACACAAAACATGGATCTGTGAAGCATGTAATAAAAGTAACAATCTTTCTTGACAGTGTGTTATATAAGAGTATAGGACTTTTCATTCTTTTTTTTTCAAAAATGTAAAATAATGAGGGGAATAGAATCAAGTGAAAGACTGAAAATTGCAGAGTAGACCCAGTCACAGAAAAGTAGTGTGTGTCTTAATGATAGTATAACAATGTTAGGTAGCATACATTTTAGCAAATGGCACTTGAAGACAGTAGGATACAAATGATGAGTCAGTGCCCAGCTGAAAATTAACTAGATGTTCATCGTGCATACAGCTGCAGTCATAACAGATGGGTTATCCTGCCGTCAGGCGGGTCCTCGGTCGGCCGAATTCCAAAGTCTAGGTCCGGCGTCGGTTGTCGTCGCTTCTTCCCTGACGTCAGTGAGGCAGGGGTATAAAAGAGGCAGCTGACGCCATTTTCTTCAGTCTTTCTTGCCGCGCGGTGCCCGAAGCAGAAGCAGTTCGCAAGTGCCGGTCGGCCAGCTCCTGAGATTTACGAAAGTATTTCAGCCGAAGTCTTCTTGAAAGCTAAGTACCCCATTGGGGAAACTTTTCTTGCCTCAGACCGATGTCAGACAAAGTTAATAATTGTATTTCATGTGGGAAGCAAATACCGCATAAGGATTTCCACTCTTTCTGTATACCTTGCTTAGGCCCAGACCACGACGTCTCGGCCTGCCGTTTTTGTGCTAGATTCAACAAACGCACTATTAAGCATTGGCCGGAGTTTGCCCTTCACTTTTTTGGCAAAAAATTTAATTATATTATGTCGACGGGTACTCCAACTCCAGTTTTGAGCAAAAAAGCAAAGATAAGGACCGACATACGAGGTCCGCACCACCTACTGAAACCACGCTAAGGCCGACTACCGGTTCTCCGGTACTCAGCGAGGCACCTACGCAGCCCCTGAGTACCGATGACAATGCATTACCGTCTTCAGTACCCGAGGCAGGCTCCTCAGCCCCCATTCCTACTACGCCACTCCTGGTGGGGAAACTCAGAATTTAGAAAGGCCTGCCATTTCTCAAGGGGTCTTCAGGCCTTCCTCCTTCTCTATTAAAGCCTTCACTAAATCTAAAACAACCATGAAAACCAAAAAACAGGTTCCTCAGACCCCCTCTCAAGGCACCATGCCTAAAAAACAGATGCTTAAAATGGCTGAGGATTTGATTACTCTTATCAGGAGTTCTCAACCCCCCCTCTGACAAAAGGCCCAGATTAGAAGAAGACTACCCTTCCTCAGATCAAGCTTCTATTACCTCAGAACTATCTGAAGACCAGGATTATGCCTATTGTCCATTCGAAGACTCTGATGCAGAGGAGTCTATTCCCTCGGTCTCCCCCCCTGAGGACTTCTCTTTTGGGGAAACCCTGCATACATTGAGGGAACACTTTCACTGGGAAGGCCAAGATTACTCAGATTCCTGGAAAAGGCTCAGGGAATTTCTTCTGCTCCCCCAGCATAGGCCTCTGGCTATCCCTCCTGTTTTAGATATATTGGATGATGTGAACACAGAAGCCAGCCTTAATCCTGATTCTTTGCCTCCAGCTCCTGTTAAACCAGACAGGTATTACCGGGTTCCTGATTCTCACCAGTTCCTATATAAAAGCCATACTGCTGACCCAGAAACTATTTCACAGGGTCCCAAGGGAATTAAGGCCTCTACTGCTAAAAACCCATTACCTTCAGAGAGAGATTCCAGAGCTTTAGAAAGGTGGGGAAAAAGGTGTACACCTCGGCCACTTTAACCATGAGGGCATTAAACTGTCAGTTCCATATGTTAAAGTATCAACAGTTTTGATATCTCAGCTGAAAAGCAAGATGACACAACCAGAACAACCAGATTTAAAAGAGTTGCAGGATTTGTTGCATGGTGCAGAGCAAGTCGGTAAACATACCTTGCAGTGTGGTTTTGATGCTTTAGAGGCCTCATGTAGAGCTGCTGTTACGGGTCTGTTATACGTAGGCATGCTTGGCTCAAAGAGCAAACCTTACCAGATCATGTCAAAGCTAAATTATTAGATGCACCTCTTCAAAAAGATGTATTGTTTGGTGTTAAAGCTGAGGAGGTGCTAAAGAAAATGGAGGAAAAAGCGAAATCAATGCAAACAGTGAAAGATTTCCTGCAGGTACAGCCTCCACGTTTCAGCAGAAACTGGCCTTCAAAAAATTGGTCCTTTCCAGCCACGAACAGACCTCAAAGGGGCAGATACAGGCGTCCAAGGGGTAGAGGGCAACCTCAAGGATCTTTCAGAGCCAGACAGTGGCAAGCACCAACCCCAAGAGGTGGAGAAGATAGATCACAGTCTTTTAGAAAACAGACACAATGACTTCCCCCTACACCTGCTAAGCAAAGCTTTAATGGCAGCACCTTTGGGCAGAAAACTGACATTATTCTCAAAAAATTGGCATATTGTTACAAAAGACAAATGGATTCTGGACATTATAGACAGGGGCTACAAGTTCCACTTTCACACCCTTCCAAAAATGAGAGGCATGCCAAACCTGCCACAAAATCAAAGGGCAGAGGAACAAAAACAAATTTCAGCTCTCATGGACATGAAAGCAATTCAAGAAGTACCTGCAAAAGAACAAGGTCAAGGGTTTTATTCCAGACGATTCCTGGTACCAAGGAAAGACAATGATTGGAGACCTATCTTAGACCTATCCATCCCAAACACATATCTACAGGTGCCAAAATTCAAGATGCTCACATTACAGCAGCTTCTTCCCATGCTGGGCAAGGAGTCTTGGCTGGTAACATTGGACCTCAAGGAGGCATACCTGCATGTCCCTATCAGACAAGATTGCAGAAGATACCTCAGATTTCTTGCAGGTTCAACCCATTACCAATTCTCTGCATTGCCCTTTGGCTTATCTACTGCGCCCAGAGTGTTTACAAAATGCCTGGCATCAGTAATCACCTTCTGCAGACTACAAGGGATACAAATCTACCCATATCTGGACGACTGCCTGATCTAAGCGGACAGCAAGGACATACTACTGCAGCACCTGGTGTTTGTAATAAAACTGTCGAACTTCCTGGGATACACAGTCAACAAAAAGAAATCAAAACTCATACCCTCTCAACAAATAATTTTCCTGGGTGCCAGTTTGGATACAACCACCCAGATGGCCTACCTCACACGCCAGACAAGCAAGGGCAACTGTCTCAGTACTTCAGAAAAATGGCAACTTACACCAGGCTAACTGCAAGGAAAGTCCTGCAGGCTCTGGGATTCATGGCATCTTGCATCTTACTAATCCCATGTGCAAAGCTGCATATGAGGAAACTTCAATGGTACCTAAAAAAGTTATGGTCTCAACACAGCCACAGCTTGGAAGCAATTATACCACTCATTCCATGCCTTCAAAAGGAATTTGTGTGGTGGGCTCAAGCTTGCCAAGGAAACACAGGTCTTCCTTTCTGTGTACCTCAATCATCACAACAGACACCTCAGACTATGCCTGGGGAGCACACATGACAGATCAGTGCATTCAGGGAAAATGGACCCGAAAAGAGAAGCACCTTCACATCAACCAAAAGGAAATGCTAGCCGTGCAAAAGGCTATTATGACCTTCAAAGACCTACTGCATCCAGGCCAGCTATTGATAAGGACAGACAACACCACAGTGATGTGGTACATAAACAAACAGGGGGGAACTCATTCATACCCCCTGTGCAGGCAAGCCATGACCCTATGGAACACAGCACTGGATTTGCAAATTCAACTACAGGCACAATTCCTGCCAGGGAAGGAAAACACACTGGCAGACAACCTAAGCAGAAATATGACAGATCCACACGAATGGAAGTTGCATCCTCAAGTTTTCACAAAGATAACTCAGGCATGGGGACAGCCAGACATAGATCTCTTTGCTACCCACAGAAATTGCCAGTTGAAAAAATTTTGTTCAAGGACCTATCATCCACAGGCCTGGAAAGTGGATGCACTTTCCTTCAATTGGGCAACATTGACAGTCTATGCCTTCCCGCCTCTTCCTCTGCTGCCCAAAGTTCTATTAAAAGCCAGAGCAGAGAGGCTAAAAATGATTCTTATTGCTCCAGACTGGCCAAGACAACCCTGGTATCCGCTCCTGAAGAGCCTGACACATTCCCCACCATGGATCCTACCTCTAGTCCCTCTTCTGTTGTCCCAGCACAACTACAAAACTCTTCACAGCCATCTCAAAACTCTAAATCTAGCTGCATGGAGAATTCCTTGATTTCCTAACAATTTCTCCTCTCCAAGGAGGTGCAGGATGTCATCTTGGAGGCCAGAAGACCTTCTACTAGAAAGGCCTACTCCACCAAATGGAAACGATTTTGTGCCTGGAATCAAGAAAAGGGACAGAATCCTTGGGTAATAAATATACCTCAAATTTTACAGTACCTAGCTGAGATGTTAAACAATGGACTTTCCTTCTCTTCCATCAAGATCCACGCTTCAGCCATTTCTGCACAATACAACACAGATCCTTCTTTATTCTCTCATCCTCTCTTAAGGCAGTTCCTCAGAGGGGCAAATAATATAAAACCCCCAAGGAAACCTCCAGTCCCTGCTTGGGACCTCAACTTTGTATTGGAAAAGCTGACCCTTCCTCCCTTCGAGCCAGCTTCTTCATCAGAGTTACAGTACTTGTCATGGAAAACAGCCTTCCTTCTGGCTATCACCTCAGCTCGCAGGGTTTCAGAACTACAGGCCCTCATGGCTGTGCAACCATTCATCATTTTCCATCAGGACAGAGTTTCCTTACGAACCAACCCTACCTTTATGCCAAAGGTAGTATCCAGTGTAGCTTTGAATCAGACTATCCACTTACCTACCTTTTATCCTAATCCACAAAACAAAGGGGAAAGACTACTACATTCCTTGGACATTCACAGACAACTTCACTACTATTTGGACAGGACAAAGCCATTCAGGAAACCTGAGCAACTTTTTGTGTCCTATGCTGCAGGTGCTCAAGGAAAGGCTATTTACAAAAACAGACAATTTCAAAATGGATAGCCCACTGCATATGCTTTTGTTACTCATTTCATGGAAAAACTGTGCCTGCATGCATCAGATCCCACTCCACCAGAGCCACAGCTACCTCTGCAGCCTTCCTCAGCGGGGTCCCTACCAAGGACATTTTGGAAGCAGCCACCTGGAGTTCAGTGCACACTTTCTCCAAGCACTATCACCTCCCACTATACTCAAAATCTAGAGCGGGCTTTGCCACAGCAGTCCTGCAGGGCATCCTAGCCCCTCCTAGTTCCACTTAGTGCCTACCACCCTTACTTAGCTTTGGGATTCTACCCATCTGTTATGACTGCAGCTGTATGCACGATGAACATAGTACAGTTTTGTACCTACCATAAATGTAGATGTTCGAGTGCTCATTTATTTATTTTTTTATTTTTTTTTTTATTTATTTTGGGTACATGTAAGTTTATACATGTTTTTTGCCAGAGGAGGTTCCAAAAGAGAACTGTAACAAAACACTGTAAACAAAAAAAAAAAAAAAAAAAAAAAAAAAAAAACTACTTAACTAACTAAACTAAAAACTACTACTTAAGAAATTAGAAGACAGAACAACACAAAAAACACAGCAATTACAACAACACAAAAAAGCAAAATATTATAATTTTTAAAAAAAAAAAAATTTTTTTTTTTTTTGCTCATACAGCTGCAGTCCAGGTTCCCCCCCCTCCATCCCCTCTTAGGACAGGCCTTATGACAAACACTTTTCATATAGCCTTTTTGGGGTATTCTTTTATGGTGTATTTGCTTGCAACTACTGTTTTTGATTTATCAACATTGCATCTTTGCATAACATTATGTTTGCCTTCCTTCTGGGAGCACCTGACATCTGGGGCAAGAAAAACTGAAGAAAATGGCGTTGGCTGCCTCTTTTATACCCCTGCCACACTGACGTCAGGGAAGAAGTGATGACAACCGACGCCGGACCTAGAGTTTGGAATTCGGTCGACAGAGAACCCGCCTGACGGCAGGATAACCCATCTGTTATGACTGCAGCTGTATGAGCACTCGAACATCTACATTTATGGTAGGTACAAAACTGTACTTTCTTATTCGCTTTGAATCATGCCTCCTACATAGCATAAACGTTACTGAGACATTTAAGCATGAGGCAATTAAAATGGTGTCAGAACACTGCTACAAAGTAATCCGTAAGAGGCCTGCAGAGCTTTTTATTTGTGTCCAGTAAGGAGTGATCTTAGGTAGGCTCTTGCGTACCTCAATGGAACCAAGAGGTCCTAACAAAGTAGCATTTTAATATTTTATTTATCTTTATCCTGGTATGCTAAAATGATCCTTTACAGAGTTGTTATAGTTACAATGTGGGACTTGAAAAGCAGGACTTACAAAAAAAGGACATGTTATGGCTAAAAAGGGTCTGCAAAGATCTGTATATATACTCAACCAAAAAATTAAAAAAAAAATAACAAAACAAGATGATTAAAGCAGAAGACTGCAAAGTGAAAATAAAACAATATCTGAGATGCACTCAGGTCACTCCACAACAAGTACAGTATGACTCAGTCACTGTCCATGTGGGTGTGAAAGACCTGAGATACACCTCCCTGGACTACATGAAAATAGACATGGAGGATCTCTCAGATTATGTGGCCCAGGCAGGTATGTCCCTAGCCCTGAGCAGCATCCTACCATCACCCAGAATGATACTGCAGTACAAGCAGAAAATTATTTACTTCAATGACTGGCTAATTTTCTGTCTGCTTGGGATGACATGATTGATAGACTTCGATGCTTTGTCAGAAATGCCCTGGATCTGTCACCCCTGGGTTTTCGGATACTGGCTAAGGCTTTTGCCACCCCTATAGTGCCTCTTTTAGGCGATGTTCCAAAGACCAAATTACCACCATAACAGCTACAAAGAAATGCAATCTGAGGGTCATGCTCCTCAATGCTGGAAGTCTAAACCTCAAGATGCAATTGCTTGAAGCACTCCTCAAAATAGAGAGCATCGACATTTGTGCTGTAACGGAGACCTGGTTCAAAGCAGCAGAAAGCACCCCTGTGCTACCAGGCTATAACTCATTCCACACCTTTTGTCCCCAGAACATGGACTGACACTCCAAAGTCGGTGATGTCTCCATATTCATAAAGGATATTCACACCTCCAGACTAGTAGCCCAGCATAATGCATCTGAGATACTTCACGTACAACTAACATTGGGTAAAACAGCTATTCAGGTCATAGCCTGCTGTAGGTCCCCAACCAAGTCCCAAGACTCTCACTCCATGTTCCTAAGCACCCTGGAAACTATTAGCATCCAACCCAACACACTGATACTAGGTGACTTCAACTACCCCTCCATCAACTGGGAAAACTACTCATGCACCAATACACTGGCCCAATGCTTCCTGGAATTCATCATTTCCAATGCCCTGGACCAGCTCATTCTTACCCCCACTAGAGAAAGCAACATCCTTGACCTGGTTATTTCTAACATGGGCAACCATTGCTCTATATTAATAGTCAATTCCTCCCTGGTTAGATCCAACCACAAACTAATCACCATGGAAATCCACATCTCACCCACACTCCCCGCAAAGATAAGCCCCATGAAAAACCTCTCCAAAGCTGACTTTGGGCTCCTAAAAACAGAGGTGGCTTACTTCACGGCACCCATGTCAATGGAAAATAGATCCATGACTGCCGAATCATGCACCGATGCACAGTACATACATATACATTAATGCATGGAACTAGCCATACCTAACAGAACCAAGATGCTCTCCTCCAAAAAAAGGAAGCCAATCTTGAGGTCCCCTGCCAGTAATAAACTCTACAACAGAAGGAAGAAACTGTTGCAGAAAAATGTGATGTCCCAAGACTGGAAAAACTCCCTTATTAGCCCCAACAAAAAGTTGAGATCCCTCATTAATACCTCTGAAGCCAGCTATGAAGGCAGAATTGTGGCAAACATTAAAAACAACCACAAAGCCTTCTATAGTTATATCAAAAAATCTCCACGGCAATACCCAGGTTTGCTCTGAGTTACTGCACAATGGTAACTCCTATAATGAGCCAACAGATATTGCCAACATACTGGCTGACAGATTCAGTGCCAACTTTACCCCTGCCCCCCCCCCCCAAAGGACCAATCACAATACCAGAGGAATACCAGGCACCCAGGATTACTGTAGCACAGATTAAAGCTGCATTGTCCAAGGCCAAGAATACAGCTTCCATAGTCCCCGACAATATCCCTGGATGTGTTCTACAAGAACTACAAAGTGAGCTGGCACCACATCTGTGTGCCCTGTTCAATCACAGCCTCACCTCAAGCTTGGTCTCTACTGAATGGCGCACTGTTACAGTCATCCTTCTACATAAAGGGGGAGTGACTACAGACCCTGGGAATTATCGCCCCATTTGCCAGATGAGTCTGATATGCAAGGCTATGGAGCGCATCATCATGGACCTAATTAAAAAAGAAATAATGAATTTTGAAACTCTAGATCCCATGCAATTTGCTTTTGTGAAATGTAGATCATGCCTGCTCAACCTGGTTGACTTCTTTGAATCAGTCACCAGAGCTGTGGATGAGGGGAAAGCAGTTCAAACAGCCTACCTCGATCTGACCTAGGCCTTTGATACTATTCTCCACTCAGGAATTATTGATAAACTCACCAAACTAGGCATCAACCCCTATATCACTAGGTGGGTTGCAAATTGGCTCACAGACAGAACCCACAGTGTGAAATTAGCAGACTCCAAGTCAGACTGCCGACCTGTTGCGAGTGGAGTCCCACAGGATCTACTTCTCAGAAGTCCATGCCAACATGGAGGGACTTTGGCTGTCCAAGTTCACAGACAGCTGCAAGCTGGGAGCCATTATTAACTCCCCAAGTGATGTAGACATCCTACAGAAAGGCCTCACTGAGACCAATGACTGATGTCGAAACCATGGCCTTAAGCTTAATGCCAACAAATGCTCCATCATCACTTTGGGAAAAACTCACTTCCCGCTAATTACCACATTGATGGGAGTCCACCGAAGGCATTATAAGAAATCTGGGGACACATGTTGACAGCAATCTCTCCTTCGACCATCACATTGCCAGTGTGGTCAGAAAGTCCTTCTATGTGGCACAGCTCATTACCAAGGGCTTTACATCCAGGAAGAAAGAGGTCATCATCTCTCTCTCTACCCTGCCCTCATTAGGCCAATCATCGAGTACAATGCCCCATTTGGCATGTACCTTACTAGACACATGCAACAGCTGGAAAGCACACAAAAGTGCCTCATGAAGAGGATACTCGGCCTTAACCACATGTACACGGAAAGAAAAAAAGTTCATAAAAAGTCCAGCTATTCTCTGTCTCATATCATCTACTAATAGGCAATCTCTGCTTGACTTCCAAAGCCATGTCTGACCCAGCTGTGTTAGAAATGCTACATCTAAAGAAATCCCAATCCCTCCACACCACATGCTCCAGAGACCTCAATCTCATTACCACAATTAACAGAACATGCTGGAGGGACAGGTTCATAACCCAGAGACTGCCCATGCTCTGGAATAGACTTCCCATACATGTCAAGCAGAGCACCTCACTGGCCCTCTTCAAGAGCAATCTTGATGAGTGGATTTGAAATAGAAAGTTTACCCCGGGGATCACTCCAGTGGCTTTACTTGATAGAGTACTGGCAAATAAAGACTGGGTGCATGATGCCAGGGAACTTCTGTGGGCTAAGCTTGAAAAAGCTCCAGGGATATTAGCCTAGTATGCACCTATGAACCTATGACATGCTGTCAAAATGGGGGATATTACTTTTTCTTTATTTGTAAGTTAATTATTATTATTTATTTTATTTATTTTACATTTGTTGACCAGGATAGTCCAACTGGATTAATGTCCATTTTCAGTGGAGGCCCGGGCAGAAAAGCTCCAAGGTAGACAGATAAGTAATAACAAAGAAGACATATTACAGATGAGATCTTTACAAACAACATAAGCAGACATGAATAGACAATATCACAAGTTCGAGTTACCCCTGTTAACAGTCAGGGGAAAAAATAAACAGTAATTTGATTAATAGATTATATACATTCATGGTGAGGGTTAGCCAGGCTTGTTACAATGGCAAAGCCAGTTTAGTGCCAGATGTTGTTTGAGTTTAGCTTTGAATTGGGATAGGGAGGAGAGCAGAGTAATGTCAGCTGGAAGTAGGTTCCATGCTCTGCCTGCAGAGTTTACAAAGAGGGAGTTACCGGCTACATTGTTAATTTTAATTGTCTTAATTTGTAGTCTGTTTGAGGATCAGAACAGTCTTGGATTGTTGTAGGGGGGTGATAATATTTTTAAGAGCTGGTGTGTTATCTGGATAATAGAGGATTTTATTAGCCATAATCATAAGATTATATTGGATTAGATTGGGAAGTTCTAGCCACCCAAGCTGTTTAAGGTTGATGCAATGGTGCATTCTAAAAGGTAGGCCAGTGGCAAACCTGGCAATGTGATTGTAACAGATTGAGAGTCGATTAAGTACAGTATTATTTAGATTAGAGAGAAGGGGATACATATAAAAGAGTTGAAAGCAGGTGGGAGCGAGCTATGACAACCTTAGCTGGAGGGGTTAGGAAGGTTTTTATTCTATACAGTGACCTAGGTTTTTTATTGATGGTTTTGATCGTTTGATTTACATGAATGTCAAATTTTAGGTTATTATCAATAATTACTCCTAACAGTTTTGTAGAGAGGTCAGGGGTCATTATTGTGCCATCTTTTGCATTTATGGTGAAGGTAAACGGTGTAGACCTTTGTGTTGGAGAGAATAACAGCATTTTAGTTTTTTTGGGATTTAGCAACAATCAACATTTGGAGAGCCAGTTTTCTATAGTATTAAAGGTGGATTGGGTAACAGACATTAATTCTGAGGGAGATGTGGCTGAGCAAATCAGGATGGAATCATCAGAGCATTGGATACAGCTGACATTCGGGATGACTGTATATAGGTTGTTTATAAAGATGGAAAACATTAGGGGTCCTAATATGGAGCCTTGTGGCACTCCAAGGGTGTTAGGCAATAGGTTGGAGAGTTTGTTCTGACAGAGAACAGCCTGATGACTCCCACTGAGGTAGGATTTAAACCATTGAAACCACTGGAATTTAGACAGAAAGATTGCAGGGTGTGAATCAAAAGTTGGCGATCCACCATGTCAAATGCCTTTGAAAGATCCAAGAAGAGGGCTGAGGATATTTGATTATTGTTACGATTATTATTAATGGTATTGGTAAATGCTAGTAGGGCTGAGTTGTACTGTGGTGTGGACAGAAGCCGTGTTGGGTATCGGCCATGAGGTGATTCTGAATTAAGTGGTGCATGAATTGTGTATACATTTGGAGGAAGTATGGCTATCGGTCTATAGTTGAAGAATTCAGTGGAGGAACCTTCTTTGTGTAGTGGGATTACATAGGATGTTTTTCAAATGGTGGAAATTTTAGCCTCTGCTATGGTGCAGTTAATTAGTATTGATACTGGATAAGCTATTGCATCAGCTGATTTTTCAAGGAAATCAGCAGGGAGTTGGTCAGCTGAGAGTGTGGTGGGTTTTAATTTTTTGAGCAAGGTACAGATAAGTGATGTGGACACTGGTTGGAAGCTTAATGAGAGTAGGTTTATAGGGGTGGTACTATCAGGGCCAGGTGAGCTGGGAGGTAGTTGGCCAGCTAGGGCTTGAACTGTCTCTGTAAAGAAATGGTTAACACTGTCTGAGACATCTTCAGGGGATTCATTAATGGTAGAGGTGGGGATAGGGGTAGACATTTTTCCAGGAAGGAGTAGATCATTCAGACCTGCCCAGAACTTCTGAGGATTGTTCTGGTTTGCTGTCTGTAAATTACAGTAGTATTGTTTTTTTGTCTTCTAAAATGGATTTTTTTGAGTCTCATTCCTAGCTTGCCTGTATTTAACATGATTGTAGGGGGTTTTAGTGGAGCGCCATAGAGCCCATATTTTGTTTCTGCTGGAAATTTTTAGATTCTTTAGACAGCCATGGGACAGTTTTTGCCTTTGTTCACTTAGAACAGGCAGGTGCATGCAAGTCAAGGATGACAAGAAATCTGTTGTTAAAATATGCAACTGCCTCTTCTAAGGGGAGGCGTTTTATCATAGACCAGTTACAGGAGATAATTTCCTGTTGGAATTTGACAGGGTCAAAGTTTGTTTTGTTTCTGACTTTCCTGAGTAAGGATTGATGAGGAATAATGAGCTTAACTATATAAGTAAGAAGGTGATCACTCAGGTCATTGGGGAGGGTACCAGCAGTATACAGTTAGGTTTACTATTTACAAATACCCAGGCGAGTATGCTTTTTTTATGTTTGGGTTTACCTAGCCTGGTCAGGGTGGTTATGATTTGAGTAAATGCATGCAGGTTAATGTGAGTGGTAGGTGATTCTGAGGAACAGGTGCCCAAGTCTATGTTAAAGTTATCAAGTGATAGGGTTATTTGAGGGTAATAATATGAAATCCAATGTAGGGTATCTTCGAGTGTGGCTATATTATTACCTGGGGGAATATACATACAGATAATGTTGAGTCATTTACTTTAACTGTTTAATTACTTTAATTGTCTTATTAAGGTGAACATGGATTTCCACAGACTCTTTTTTCAGGTTTTTTGACATTATTACAAATGTAGAGAGTAACCAAATATAAAAATGCATCAAATAAGAACATAAAACATTAACAACAGGCAAGCTGTAGCTATACATTTCAATTTAGCAATGATCAAGAAAATGTAACAATGTATATATGGTAATGTGATAGTTTTAGCTTTTATACTATCATAAAATAAACAACTTTTGAACTTGCAACATATACAGAGTTCACAGGTATTAGAAATAATGAGATTTTAGTGGGTAGAAATATGGTTAAAATGGAGTACATTTCAAAGATAATAAAATATGCTAAAATCTGTGTTTTTTTATAACCCAAACATAGAATGAATGATCTCAATCATTCTCAAAGATAAGTCATTTAATATGACAGTGGCAGAAGTCAATGCTCCAGCTAGAGATGCCACACAGGAGGAAATATTCCACTTTATGTGGAAATAACACCAAAACAAAAAAAGATGTTATGTTCATTACAAGTGATTGTAATGCTCATGTTGACAGTCAAAGTACAGCTGGAATAATGGGCAGGTTTAGCCTTTCAGTACAAAATGAAGAGACACATAGACTAGTAGAACTCTTGCAAGATAATTCAGTGGCAAATAATAGTTTTCAATACAGTGAGAGATAGTTTTACAAATGGCCATCACGAGATGGTCAATTTAAAAATCAGACTGGCTACATACTTTGCAATAAGAGGCAGAAGCATTTTTTATGCAATCATCTAAAACAAGACCAGGAGCCGATTGTGGCTCAAACCATCAATTTCTTATTACAAAATTTGCAAATGAAGAAAACAAGAAAAAAAAACATCCAGGACAGTGAGAGTTGAGTTAAACAATATTTCAAGTGCATTAGAAGTGAAGGATAAATAAAATGGATTAAATCTGGTGGATAGAATGGCTAAATAACTATGGACAACATTTTTTGACATTGTCCAGCAGATAAAATAAAAGAAACATTACAAATATAAAGAAAATTAAGCAGGCAAAATGGCTGTCAGTAGAGGCTTTATAAGTGGATGTGACAAGAATAAGAACAAAAGGCAATGGAGATAGGAAAATAGGTCAAACTGAATACAGAGTTTCAGAAAATAATAAGGAGAACAAAGATTTAATAACAAGTACAATAAAAAGGGAAGGACAAGAGATCTGTTCAGGAACAGTGGTGATATTGAAAGAAACATTCAGATAAACCCAGGCCTGATATAAGACAAAGACAGAAGGAACCAAACAGAAGAGAGGATATTAATAAGTTATGGCAGGAATATACAGAAGAATTATATAAGGAGGACCATAATATAACTGATGCATAGGTTCATAGACAAGTGTTAGGCTGGCTGCCTTTGTGGGCCATTTTAAGCCTAGGCAATTTCCCTGAAAGATGAGAATTAAACCCTGTTCCTTTTGTCTGTGAGGTAAGCACTTTAACCATTATGCCCACCCACACATGCAATGATAAGCAGAATGGGTTCTAGAAAGCCTTGCTAACAACAAGGCTAGAATTCTATCTGAACTGCTCAAAATTCTGCAAAATTATGCGGTTAAAGTACTTTGACAATATATTTCAAAAGCATTGTGGTGGATAAAATAGTGGTAAAAGTCTAGTTATATTTTAATGCCAGAAAAGAAGGGCAATGTTAAATAGTCTTTAAATTATCAAATACCTACTCTTGTTTCAAATGCTATCAAGGTAATATTCAAGATCATGCAATCCAGACTCCAGCAACATATGTATCAATAACTGTCAGATGTGCAAGGTAGATGCAGAAGGGATAGTGACCGTCATCTGCTAGATAACGGGGAAAGGAAAGGTATCACAGGGTAATATGTACTTCTGCTTTTTTGAATACTGTAAAGCCTTTGACCTTGAGGATCATAACAAACGTTGTCAAGTATTTACAGGAATGGGAATGCCAGATAACTTTATCTGACTCTTGAGGAATCTGTATGCAAAACAAGAAGCAACACTTAGAACATGATATGGAATAACTTAAGAGAATCAAATATGGAGTCAATTACTATTTTAAACCCGAGAAAGCACTAAGACAGGGCTGTATATTGTCACCCTACCTATTCAATATATATGCTGAAAATAATTTGTGAAATACAGGGTTAGTCAAATCAGATTCTGTAATCAAAAATTGCTGGGAGAAAAATGAATGACCTCAGATATGCAGACTACCTAACTCTAATTACGGAATATGAAGAGTTGAGGAACACATCAGTGAAGCTGAATGTAGACAATGCAAAACCACATCAGTGAAGCTGAAAGGAGACAATGCAAAACCTCATCAATGAAGCTGAAAGTAGACAATGCAAAACCTCATCAGTGAAGCTGAAAGGAGACAATGCAAAACCTCATCAATGAAGCTGAAAGTAGACAATGCAAAACCACATCAGTGAAGCTGAAAGCAGACAATGCAAAACCTCATCAATGAAGCTGAAAGTAGACAATGCAAAACCACATCAGTGAAGCTGAAAGGAGACAATGCAAAACCACATAAGTGAAGCTGAAAGGAGACAATGCAAAATCTCATCAGTGAAGCTGAAAGTAGGCAATGCAAAACCACATCAGTGACGCTGAAAGTAGACAATGCAAAACCTCATCAATGAAGCTGAAAGTAGACAATGCAAAACCTCATCAATTAACCTGAAAGTAGACAATGCAAAACCACATCAGTTAAGCTGAAAGTAGACAATGCAAAACCACATCAGTGAAGCTGAAAGGAGACAATGCAAAACCTCATCAATGAAGCTGAAAGTAGACAATGCAAAACCACATCAGTGAAGCTGAAAGGAGACAATGCAAAACCTCATCAATGAAGCTGAAAGTAGACAATGCAAAACCTCATCAATGAAGCTGAAAGTAGACAATGCAAAACCTCATCAATGAAGCTGAAAGTAGACAATGCAAAACCTCATCAATGAAGCTGAAAGTAGACAATGCAAAACCTCATCAATGAAGCTGAAAGTAGACAATGCAAAGCCTAATTTCTCAAAGATTATAGTAGATTGTTATTGCAGCCAAAAAAAATAAAATGTACTTGTTTCTTAGAAGGAAAATATGGAAAATGAGAACAAGATTTTAAGGAGCAAAGATACTGCATTGTCATAATAGGCTTGTATAGAGAGAGTTGTTAGTCTCAATAGTGACATACAGTATGACTTTAAGAGCTAGACTATAAGTAAGGCTGTGCAACAGAAAATTGATGTTTTTGATGGAGAAGATTTTCTGAATTCCATAGACTGTAAGACAGAACCAGTCAGCACTGAAGGAAATCAATCCAGTCTGTTGAAAGGAAAGCATGATATTAAAAGTAAAACTCAAATACTTTGGCAACAAAATGTAAAGATGAGATTCATTAGAGAAAACACTGATGTTTGGAAAGCCTGATGGCAAAAGGTGAAGGGGGTGGAAAAGACTAAGGTGGATGGACTACATTACTGAAGTGATGAGCATGAATTTGCGAAAATTAAACAAAACGGTTCTTCACAGAAAGGCTAAAGTCCTTGGGGTCAGGAACTAAATGACTGAACAGCAACATCTTTAGAGAGTAGGAGAGGTGTGAAGAGGAGTGCTGGAGGGTATACAATGAAGTTAGTTAAGCAGACTGGAAGAAGAACTAAATAAGAAGTTCTGGTTGAGAATTCTGCTAATTATTAATTTGTCAGTGTAGTAACTTACTACATCATAATAAATATGAAAAGAAAATATGTGTTGACACAACTGTAGATTTCATTATTGCTGTTCAAAGGGCATTAACATTTATTGCCTTTAAAAGAGCATTACTTAAGATGCATTCTAAATGTTTCATAGGATTCAATCACATTTACAATAGTCGAGAGAGAAAGAGAAGGCCTGATCTGTGCAGTGAAGTTTATTATACAGTGTTCACAAGTTTGGATTCAATCGGTGAATCAACTTAGGTTGTTTGCAGAGGTTCTTTTGGTCAACAAGATCTCTAAGTTTATCTATACTGGCAGGACATCCCTTCTGTACTGAATACTGCAACAGGTAGAGGACATGTACTGTTATGGTAAGATTTTACATAACTCTGCTTTATCAGGTATTACCTTAAAATGTACATAGCATTTAGTATACTCTACAAAAAGGCTTTATCAAATCATTAATGGCATAATCATTTAAGGAACCCATTTTCAGATACAAATGAATAAAGAATTGTAAAAGAAAAGAATAATTAAAATAATTTACCACAGAATTCAAAGACATTTTAAATTCAACTTCTATAAGAAAATTTCACACAATATGCAACTAAATATTAAATACATTAAAGTCATCTCTCTGTCCTACTGTACCAGTTATGCCATTCACACAAATGCTGGATTTCCTTTACATTTCTCAGTACCGCTCATAGTCTTACCTCGTTATAACAGTAAAGATCAATAAATCACAAACCAACACAAGATTGTTACAGGTAAGCTCTGGTAATAAAAAGAGAAGGAGTCCATACTGAGTAGCTAAAGAAAACTGAGAAACCATGGCTAGAGTGTTCTTTATGTCACAGAAGAATTTTGAATCTACAGATATTCATGTGTAGACTGAAGAGATGTCTCATCTTTTTTGGAAGCTGCTGTGATTAGGGAAGCTTTAATTCTATCTACAGGAAAAGGACTAATTTTCCTGTTGCAAGTTTCCAAGTGAGTTTTTTCAAAATGGGTGTAATAGCTTGAATGTGAGGCTGTCAGTTACAATTTTGGTGAGATACCCAGATATTTAAATTGCTGCACTGTAATTATTTTTTCCTGGTTACTGTGGTGAATCCTAAAGCTTGTCATGGTTATGAATAAGTTACAACAAAGATTTTGAGTCTAAAAGTTAAGGAAAACAACTAGGCAAGTGACAGACATAATGCATTCCATGTAAACATTTTAAAAATGTAATGGTTTATGACGTGGGGAATGTCAAAATATCCAACATGTGTTTGAATAGTGAGACAAAGTGTGATGTGTGATTTTTTTTTATGTGGCAACTATAAACATTTTTAAAATTTAATGGCTTATGATGTGGGGATGTCAAAATATCCAGCATGTCTTTGAACAGTCAACCAAAGTGAGCTATGCGATTTTTTTATGTGGCAGCTATAATTGTTTCAATATTAAAACAATTCTGAATGACTAAACGAATCTAAACTGTAATAGGTTCATAGGTTCATAGATTCATATTAGGCTAACTGCCCTTGCGAGCCACTTTAAGCCAAGCCAATTATCCTCTGTGAGATTCAAACCCTGTACCTTGTGTTTGTAAGGCGAACATCTTAACCATTAGGCCACCCTCCCAACCATAATAATTATTTTGTGCCTGTTGTGGGTGAGTAACACAGTTCCTCTCTTACTTTAACTTGCTCATTATTAGCTTTGGATGTATGCTCTAGTTTTAAGTACATCCTCTTTTGTGGAAGCTAGTAGTCTAGCAGAATCTGTTAATTTCACAAAAATTCTTTTGCATTTGCAGTCATGGTCACCTACTTTGCATGTTCTAGAATGTATATATCATGTTATTTTTTCCATGATAGAAATGGAAGCAGATGAATCAAGATCGACTAGCAAATTGGTTGCCTGTGGTACGGGGGGGATCTGACATGTTTATTTCCATGAAAGGGGCACATTCTTGGTTATAGGCTTGTACTGTAAACATGGCACTGATTGCAGGTAAACGTATGGCACTGGTGGGGGGGGCGTGATGCTACATGCAGTGATGCCTGTGATGTTCAAATAAAAACAAATGGAATCAATTTACCACAGACTTATGCAATAAAATAAAACAAATATTTAATGAGTACTAGCTTACAGTTTTCATTTGAATGCTTTTTCATGTAAAAACTTTTGTTTACATTTATAATAAACAAGTACATCACATGACTAGAATCCAAAAAAAAATCATTGTTGCATCTCAGCACAAAGTTATTATTTAAACATACAGTCCATTCAACTAATAAACAGAATATAGAGTTCTGTTAACTATATCAGCTCCCCTCCTATTCTCATATATCATTGCCAATTTACTAAATTTAAAAGAGAGATTATTTCTGCATTTGTTTTGGTTTTCTGGATGCTTTTGATATTGCCAGCTCTGCCCAGTTAGTGCCTGCCCAAAAAAAAAAATACAAATAAAACATTCCAGGTGTGGAAGGCCAGCATATATAATTCTGTAGGCTACTCTGTACCACTTCCTCTGACTGAGCATCCACTGTAGTGGTCCCGGAGTACAAGGTACACTCAATGATAAATGATGCAGTCAGAAAGCTGCTACCCATTTGGGAGCACTGAAAGTGGGGAATGCATCTCTTATGTGATCAGCCTTGTATGTATGATTACAAAACAGTGAGTGACATTGCTGAAAAAAATGAAATTCAAAACTAGAAACAATCAACTACTTTTTTTTCCCAGAAAATAAAACCCTTCAGCAATGTCAATCTCAGTCTTCGAATAAAAACATGGAAATTACATGTTAATGCATTAATAATGGAAAACATGAGAAAATATGTTAGTTATTATACATTAGACTCTCCTTCACTAACATTTCACAATTAAAGTCTGGTACACTAAGTTAAAAACATATATATAGTTTGGTCTTCTTTTATGGACTATGTGCCATTTTACTAATGCATTTCATGATGTCATGTTTTAGTGACTCATTCTTTAGGACTGCATACAACAATCTATTGACTGGATGATTTTATTTTTCTTACATGAGAAAGCCTCAGCCTATAAATCCCAATATCTCACCAACTTTCCTTTCTCGTTTCTGGACATTAATAATTTTAGCACTGAGAATATTACTAGGCCCGGGCTCTTTTATTTTAAGTTGTGCTTAATGCATCACCTTCCAAGTATACAGATCTTAGGCTCAGAGGAGGTTACTAGGCTAACGGCCTACGGGCCCTTAAAAACATAGCCAAGTTCAAACCATGTTCTCTAGGGTGTCTGGTTCAAGCAGACACTAAAATCAGCACCTATTACCACTGCCCAAAGAACTTCTTTTACTTCCCTGACACACTAGGTAGCAATTATATTGCATAGACTGTGGCACAATAAATATGTGAAAGTAAGCCTTTGTTACTATGAATTGGAATTTTAAAGAAGCAGTACCTTAATAACTGAGAATTATAATTACAAGATCTTACAGAGGAATAAGTCAGCTTTCAAAAAATTTGGGACAGATACAAAATTGTGGCCCAGTCACTGTTTTTTCACCTGGTATTCAACAAACTAAGAACAACTTTAATTAATGTTTTTAGTACTGCCTAAATGGAAAAGGAATACTATTTCCACTGAAAAAGCAGAAATATCTTTAATTTTACATTCTGTCTGAAATGTCAGATAAACAGTTTCAAATATAAACATGATGGAAGTACTGAGATATGATGAATAAGGGTCTCTGAAGCAAGAGATGAAGAAAATGCGTTGCTGCTATAATTTAAGAACAAGAGGTTTGCCATGGAAAATGCTTTAGTCATTCTTATTAAAAAATGCTGTCACTTAAGGTGCAGGGTGTAAACATTATGACTGTACATCACTAAAATCAAGAGTTCATGAAAAGAAATAATTGTGACAGAAAGATATCTGCTTATTTTCCTTCTCTCTCCAGGAGTATAATTAGACAACTAAACACTGAAATATCAGCTGCATTCCCAACTTAAACACAAGGGTATATTTCTTGCTATTACTGTATATTTTTAGGTAGATGGTATGTTTTGACTCATATATACATATATAATACACATAGAAGGATACAGTTGGTAACATCTGCTAATATTCTGCATCCACTGAAGAAGAAAAAAATCAGTAAATCATTACATTCTTTAATACCTTAGACATAAGTAGACCGAGAATTCTGACAGTGATGTTTAGAAAGTAGAGTGGTCTTTGGCCTGCACAACCTAAACAACCACTACACACAAGCATCCATGCTTATCTTTCTCTTCCCGTGATCTTGACCATGGCAGAAAATATTGACCTGTGCTAAACCCATTAATACTGTGAAGATGTGCCATCTGTTACCTGTAACAGCAGCAAATGTATACAAATCCACAACAGCTGCATAGACTGAGGTATGTCATGATACTTTTTCAGTAGAGCAAGAATCACCTGGATATTCATGAAATAATGCTTCATACTTTTCTGCTCCTTACCAGTAGTACTAAAATATATAATTTTTTGCTACACTAAGTATGCCACAGTTTGAAATATGTTACACGACCTTGTCTAATACTAAATTTGACTTGAAATGCAAACATAAATCAGATTTACTCACAATGAAGTGAAATGTCCTTAATCTCTCTGCTTGCTAGATGACAAATAAAATATTGTTGCATATGAATGGGAAAATTACTGCTTGCTACCATCAAAACATATTAACTGCAAAGCTGCCGGCATTTTCCAATTGTGGTTAGACTTGGAGAAAGGAAGAACATGAGTTGTACGTTATCACTTTCTCCTTCTTTTCTTAATTTATTACTTTCTCCTTTTCTGAATTTATGTGACTTCAGGGTTGTTATATATGAATAATTTGTGAGTCTGATGATGGTGCATAGAGGACTACCCCATACAAATAAACATGTTTCATGCCATGTGGCCTTGAGAGGATTGTTCTTTTGAATAATGAACTCTCAATGTTTTACATATTTTGGTGTCAAAAATCACTCTGACTAAATGAGATGTGATAAGTATGATGACTTACATGAGAGAGATTTGACTATTCAGGGCGACCCACATGAATAAATGGGTAGTCTACAAGGGCTTCCATGACTACTATACATTTTTAATATTAAAATCATAGGCAAAAACAAGAGCAGTGCCAGTAAAGAGAACACACAGCAGGCATAACTATAAGTCAACTTCTAATTCACTGCTATGACTGGCATCTGCAACTAACCCATAAAGATAACAAGTATGTTACATGGACAGGTATTCATAACATTTATAAGCAAGTGCAAATGTCATACACATATGCCTTTTCCCAATCATTACTTAGGAGAAACAATATAGCAATAACCCACGCCTGGGTGTGGGTAATGCTGGATTTACCCACGGTTGGCGTGGTTTGGTCCCGAGGCGAGCCCGAGGACCAAACAAAGCCAACCGTGGGTAAATACAGCATTACCCACACCCAGAAGTGGTTATTGCTATTATCATGACATTATTTAAGAAAAGAAACTATTACTTTTCTTAAATAATGGCATAGTATAATGCCTGTTTACTGCCCTTCCGCAGATGTCTGGCATCCGCGGCAGTTCTGATGTACTGCGCACCTGCGCAGTACATCAGAGTTGAGCAAAAGCAACAGAAAGCAAGATCTCCGTTGCTTTTTTACTGTTTTTGCTATGTTAAATGGGTTTAACATAGCGAGACAGTTTTAAAATAAGCAACGGAGATCTCCGTTGCTTATTTTAATGCTGTCACGCTATGTTAAACCCATTTAACATAGCGAAAACAGTAAAAAAAAAGCAACGGAGATCTTGCTTTCTCTGTTGCTTTTTTTTTAAAACCTGTCTCGCTATGTTAAATGGGTTTAGCATAGCGAGACAGCTTTAAAATAAGCAACGGAGATCTCCGTTGCTTATTTTAAAGCTGTCACGCTATGTTAAACCCATTTAACATAGCGAGACAGTGTTTTAAAAGTAGAGTTATACTAATGGAAAAAAGTCCGGGCGACCGGACCTTTTTCCATTAGTATAACTCGATTTACAATGTGCACGCTGGCCAATCAGCGTGCACGTTTTGGGGGGGGGGGTTCATGGTATAATAGCCATTCATATTTGCTCTTTGGTTTGTCTGATAGATTAGAGTGTCAGTAGCACAAAGAATGTTGTAGAATGGATACATTAACCTGATTGTGTCAACAAGACTATAGCTACTCAGCCCACCGGTGATAAGACTTTGACAATATAAATATTCAATTGACCAATGTTAGCGATTTTGCTGTGTGCAAAACTCTGACTAATTTGCATATTACTTATGGTTTTACTGATATGACATCATCCACCCATTCAGTATTCCTAGAATAGACAACATAAGTTTGGGCACCACATACAGCCAATAGGCAACTGTAGCCTAACCACTGCCTGACTACAGGACATGGCATTCTATTCTGAAGCAAAGTTCAGGTTCTCTACAGTTTGTGGCCTTAGCTGTCATCATACATATAGGACCAACATGACTTAGAGTTTAGCATGCATTTACTTGGCAAGGATACTTTTTCAGTCTATTTATAGGAGTTACAAGTATAATTTTTTAAAAATAGGCAAACAAAACTGCCAAATCAAACAACTATGTCATTAAAGTCCAGACATCATATGTTAAGTATGTTAGGCCAGGGAACCCAATAAGGTATTCACATATTAAGGTTAACTCTATTTTTAAATGCATACCTGTGTTATACTACAAAATATTTTTTTACTGTTTTAATATGAATCAGTAATCAAATGTAAAAGCTAATAATTAACGCAGTACTATGCAAGAATAAAATAAAAACAGTAAAATTGTATAATTCTGCAAATACATATTTTCCACTTTAAAAGTAAAATCTTGACTGAAATTACATTGCATAGATGAAGGCATGGCAACAGTTGCATTACTGAGATCAAAATTAATGCATTTCATTATCTATAAAAGAATATATTAAGACAAGTCTGAAACTTGTGGACTATATGTGCATTTGTTTACATTGCACATAATATCTAATAAAGTAAAACAAAAAAATAAACAAATAGTTTAGTGCAACTGCATAACTGAAATATTTCACAGGTATGTAGATTTACTAGATTTACATACAATTTCATTTTTTTACTGTATGATGAGTGTGGTCAACTTCTAATTCAAGCATTATAAACATTTTGTTTATATGTAATGTAGTTTTTTTTTCAACATTTTGATATTACTGAAATGCATGACTAAAGTTTTAATTGTATAAAAAGTCTCATATAAAATTTTACAAAATAGAACCTTTATGCAGGTACACAATGTGAAAATGTCCACTTTCCAACAACATTTATTGTGGCTATACTGACATAAAACTACAATGAAATGGGTAAAAATGTAACTAATGAAACATAACCATTTTATACAAAACAAGTCAAGTGGGGAATTATACATAATTAAACAGATGAGTAAAAATAAAAATTAATAGAGAATAAAAACTATGCTTGGATGCAGTGCTCTTGGTGAACAAGAAACTAGTTTTTCTGATTAAAACTTTGTACTAGATTTTATAAATAATGTTAAAACTGACAAGAAAAGATGTGAGTTGCATAAGTTGGTTATTTTATATGTTTGTTAGGAATCACACACACATCTCCATTACCTCAAAAACATGAATCATTTTCTCTACAGTATTTGTTTTATATTTTGCTTCTGTCACATCACATGCAGATTATCCAATAAAGGCATGTCATAAGTGATTAAAGTTCCTATGGCTTTCTTAGGTTAAAGCAGTACACTTCAAAACTACTGTATTTTGATCACTGACTCTTTGATATTCCATGTGTTCACATCAGAATCTGCTGTGCTGTCTGAAGAGGAATGTTCCCAGTCAGAAGAATCAGCTTCGCTATCACTGTTATCCATGGGGAGAAGTCACAGCCACTGAGTTTCCACATTAATCACCACCTAACTGTAAAGTGCCAGAATGTTAAAGGCATGCATGCAGCTCCAAGTCCAGGGAATTATGAGAGGAAGCAGCTGCCATACATCAGGTCAGGTCGGTATCATTATAAAATAGAAATAAACTATACTTTTTCAGGCACAGCGAAAAATAAAACACATGCACTGCTAGGCAAGGAGATGCATCATTTTTCTTAGTTTCTCTCCCTCTCTCTGTCTCTCCCTCTGTCTCTTAGATATATGTATTACTGCTCTAGGTCAGAGAATATCAGCATTACAAATACAGCTCCATGTAAACATACACAGTGTAATTATATCTCTGTTACCATATAATGAACACCTGTTTGTTAAAATGCATGGTCTGAACTGTCAAATCCTTACACTGCCTTCTGTTATACCAAAATAGTACAAGAATACTTTGTGAATCTGCTTTGACAGCATATTTGAAGTACAGTTTCACAGCACACACTTTGAAGGAATATAGCGTGAAGAATTTTATAACAGTGCATTACAAAGAGTGAGGGCTTATAACCTATGTCATCTGGACAAATTACTTCCAAATGGAAACCTAACCTATACTGCTAAGGCAGCAAATGATGAATAAAAGAATTTATTTTATTTTGATTTTGTTTTCCAGGTTTGCCTGAATGAGTTTAGTCAAAAATCCCTTTTCAGCGGAGGCTCAGAGAGAAAAGCATCAACATATAATGAACATTTTAAACAGACATTCAGTAATATGCATTACTAGACATTAAATCACATACACTAACAAATACTCATATATTTAATTATTAGATTACATTTGTATGAATTTAGAGACAACTGTTACAGTAAGAAAGATACTAACCGTAAGTAGATGTTGAACATTGAACACTCAAAGAGGCGTATTATTGAGTTTGTCAGACAGATAATAAATCATATGATTAGTACTTAGAAATTTAAAGAAATGTAGGTGAGGGCAGAAAAAGTTCATATTGTAATTAAGAGGTACGGTGTAAAGCAAGTTCATAGAGCATCATATATGTGTGTGTGTGTGTGTGTGTGTGTGTGTGTGTGTGTGTGTGTGTGTGTGTGTGTGTGTGTCGGTGTATATATATATATGTATATATATATATATATATATATATATATATATATATATATACAGGTTCATAGGTAGGTACTAGGCTATCTTCCCGAAGGCATTTATAAGCCTATCCAGAATGTGTTGGCTTTCGCTGCCCCCTTAGATTAGTTCCCTGTGCCTCTGTCCAGAAGAGCCATTGAAGTGATCACTGGGGTAAACTTTCTGTTTCCCATCCACTCTTCAAGGTTTCTTTTGAAGAGGGTTAGCGAGGAGCTCTGCCTAATGTAGATTGGAATCTTGTTCCACAGCATGGGAAGTCTCTGGGACAGGAATCTATCCCTCCAGCACGTCCTATTTATTGTTGTGGTGAGGTTTAGATCCCTGGAGCGTGTGGCTCGAGGGACTATGGTTTTCTTTAGGTGGAGCATGTCCATCAATTCTGGGTTGGATATGGCCTTGTATGTCAGGCAGAGATCACCTCTGAGTAGGCGGTATGCAACCGAGTACAGCTGGAGTTTCTTCAGTCGAGCTGCATAGGGCATCTGCTTGAGGCCAGTGATCCTCTTGGTGAGGTACTTCTGTGGTCTTTCCAGTTGTTGCAGGTGTCTTGTAAGGTACATCCCAAATGGGGCATTGTACTCTAGGATGGGTCTGATGAGTGATGTATAGAGGGGCCTAATGACCTCTTTCGATCTGGATGCAAACCCTTTTGTGATTAGGTGGGCCACATAGAAGGATTTTCTAACCACTTTGGCAATGAGATTATCACAGGAGAGGTTACTATCTACTTGGGTCTCCAGATCCCTTATTACGTCTTCTGTATTTAGGAGGCTACCACCTATGTGGTAGTTTGTGGGTACTTTGTTTTTTCCAAAGGAGATGACTATGCACTATTTGGCATTTTGCTTGAGGCCATGGTTTTGACACCAGGTATCTGTCTTAGTGAGACCCTTTTGAAGGATGTCTGTGTGAGCCGGAGAGTCAATTATAGCCCCTAGTTTGCAGTCGTCTGTGAACTTGGTCAGCCATAGTCCTCCTGTGCTTGCCTGTACCTCTGAGAAGTATATGCCAAACAGGAGGGGTCCTAGGAATGAGCCCTGGGGAATGCCACTTGTAACCGGTTTAGAGTCAGACCTAGCTCTCGCAACTCTTACCATGTGGATTCTGCCAGTGAGCCAGTTGGCAACCCATCTTGTTTTGTAGGGGTTTATGTTCAGGCTGGTGAGCTTGACCATAATACCTGAGTGGGGAATGGTGTCGAAGGCCTTTGCAAGGTCTAGATAGGCTGTGAGGACCACCTTTCCCTCATCTATAGCCTTGGTAACAGGCTCAAAGAAGTCCACCAGGTTTAGGAGGCATGATCTGCCCTTAAAGCCAAACTGGGTAGGGTCCAGTGTTTGGAGGTTTCCAATGTTTCTGTTAATGAGATCCCTGATGATG